>NW_019154296.1:47466-70290 GCF_002288905.1 Enhydra lutris kenyoni
TTTGGTTGAATTCAGCAGTGAAGCTGTCTGGTCTAGAACTTCAGTTTGATGGGAATGTTTTGATCAGTGATTCAATCTCCTAATAGTAATTGGTCTGTTCAGATGTTCTACTCCATAATGATTCAGTCTAGGAAGGTCACATGTTTCCAGGAATTTGTCCTTTTCTTGGTTATCCAATTTGTTGGTGTATAATTGTTCACAGTGCTTTTATGATCCTTTGTACTTCTGTGGCATTGGTTGTAATAGCTCTTTCCTTTCTCATTTTATTTATTTAAGTTCTCTCTTTGTTTTTCCTGTGAGTCTACCTAAAGGATTGTCAATTTTGTCTATTTTTTTCAAAAAAACACCTTTTAGTTTCATTCATCTTTTCTATTGCCTTTTCATTCTCCATTTCATTTATTTTCTACTTTAATCTTTATCACTTTCTTCCTTCTACTAACTTTGGGCTTTGTTCTTCTTTTTCTGTTCTTTTAAGATGTAAAGTTAAGTTGTTTATTGGAGACTTATCTTGTTTGTTGAAATAGGCATTAACAGCTATGAGCTTCCCTCTCAAAACTGCTTTTTCTATATTCCACCGTTTTTGGTACATTTCTATTTTTGTTTATTTCAAGGTATTTTTAAATTTCTCCTTTGACCCATTATTTTTTCAGTAGCATTTGTCATCCTCTCCATATTTGTGATTTTTCAGCCTTATAGAATAGAAACTTTTTGGTTTCATACCCCTGTGGTTAGAAAAGATGTTTCATATGATTTCGTTCCTCCTAAATTTATTAAGACTTGTTTCATGGCCTAACATATAATCTATCCTAAAAAATTGCTATGTAAACTGAGAAGAATGGCTATTTTGTTGTTTTTGGGTAGAATGTTCTGTATATAACTGTTTAATCCATCTGATCTAACATGTTATTTAAGGTCAGTATTTCCTTATACATTTTCTGTCTGGATGATCCACCAATCAATGTAAGTGAGATATTAAATTCTCCTACAATTTAATTAAAGTCTTCTACTCTATGAATTAAAATATAACCACAGGGGCACCTGGGTGGCACAGTGGGTTAAAGCCTCTGCCTTCAGCTCAGGTCATGATCTCGGGGTCCTGGGATCGAGCCCCACATCGGGCTCTCTGCTCAGCAGGGAGCCTGCTTCTTCCCTCTCTCTCTGCCTGCCTCTCTGCCTACTTGTGATCTCTCTCTAACAAATAAATAAAATATTAAAAAAATACATATATAACCACATTAAGACACGTTTTATGATAGTCATCATTATTTTTAAACAGTGAAAGAACTTTTAGTTTTTGCCACGTGGATATGGTCATTATGTCATTTGTAATAAACTATTTTAGGCTGTCTTTTCAGTATCGATTTATCTATTCTTCTACCAAAGAATTTTGAATTATATCAGAAAATATACTTTTATCAGATTTTATTTAGGAGCATTGATTCAACACCCTGCTCCAGTAGAAAATTCTCTTTATTTTAAGTTAATCTTACCTTCCATTTTCCTGGCCACAGTGATTGGCACAAGAATGGAGATGGGTCATTCAGAATCAATTAGATTTGGAGAAACATTTACTGTGAATTAAATTTTTCCTTTCTTTCTTCTTCTTCTTTTTTTTTTTTTTTAATAAGTCAGGAGTATCAAGATGGATGTCCTTTTCTCTGCTGGTTCTAAATGTGTAACTGATCTAGACCCTGGCACTTTTGTAGCCAACATTGGGGTCACAAGGAGAGAGTCAATTTGAAAATCAAGTGAACACCAAGGAAGCAGAGCAGAGAAATGTGTTTTGGTCAGATCTTTGAACCCATTATTTAACTATTTATTTTATTTCTTTATACTATAGGTTCAGATTTACTAAAGAGTGCTAACTGATGCTAAGTAGCCTAGTGTATAACAAAACTTCAAAACTTCTATACCATCTTCTGGATCTTTGGTGGGAATTACACGGCATCAAGGCAGTTCCTATCTTATAATAAACTCTTCCCTCACACTTTCATTCAGTCTCACTGTCCTCAACCTCATGACCTTTCTTGAGGGGGCATCTCACAGCAGTATAAAAGTACAGTATTTAGTTGCAAAAGTTATTTTCCATAACAATGCACGACTTAAGTGTCTTTTATATGTTGTCAGATACCTTGGGAATTTTATAAAAGAAATCCTCTATAATCAGTGCAGATTCTCCTTCGATTACCTGGGGGTCTTTCCATCCTAACTGGGGGTTTAGTAATGTGAGAAAGATTTAAAGCATCTCTTTAGGTGCTGGTATGTGGCTACTTGGAAATGAAAGTGCATGCGATGTTGTTAGACTAGAGAAAAATTAAAAGTTGTATTTTTTTAAAGATTTTATTTATTTATTTGACAGACAGAGATCACAAGTAGACAGAGAGGCAGGCAGAGAGAGAAGGGAAGGCAGGCGCCCTGCTGAGCAGGGAGCCCAACTAGGGTCTCAATCCCAGAACCCTGGGATCACGACCTGAGCCGAAGGCAGAGGTTTTAACCCACTGAGCCACCCAGGTGCCCCAAGAGTTGTATTTTTAATATAGCATATACTTGCAACAGAAAGTTTTTGGATCACCCAACAAAATCATTTTTTTTTAAAGATTTTTTTTATTTATTCATTTGACAGATAGAGATCACAAGTAGGCAGAGAGAGAAGAGGAAGCAGGCTCCCCGCTGAGCAGAGAGCCCTACGCGGGGCTCAATCCCAGGACCCTGGGATCATGACCTGATCCGAAGGCAGAGGCTTTAACCCACTGAGCCACCCAGGCGCCCCTTGTTTTGTCTTTTAATCTTTTAAATCAAAAATTATCAAAAGTAGCTTTACTGATTTGTACTGCTTTACGTTTTGGGGTAAACTATGACATCTCTCCCCACTTTAATAGTATACCAATGCTCATATTTGCAGACTGCTTTCTAGTATTTGTCTAGGCACATATTTTATGTAATTATGTACAAATTTCATATTCATTGCTTTGCTCTATATTTTCATTTAAAATTTTAATAATGTAATTTTTCCATGGTGATACCTAAATAATTATCATTTTCATGGCTTCATAACATTTTATTAACTTAGTGACAAAACATACGCCCATTTCCTGCTATTAGCTTTTTTTTTTTTAAGATTTTATTCATTTATTTGACAGAGAGAGATCACAAGTAGGCAAAGAGGCAGGCAGAGAGAGAGTGGGGGAAGCAGGCTCCCCACCGAGCAGAGAGCCTGATGCAGGGCTCGATCCCAGGACCCTGAGACCATGACCTGAGCTGAAGGCAGAGGCCCCAACCCACTGAGTCACCCAGGTGCCCCTCCTGCTATTAGCTTTTAGGAGAAATACATGTTTATCTGGCTATCAATTCTCTACAGAATATAATTTCAGATGTTTAAAAGAATGTTTGGATATAAAAACCTTTTCTTTAGCAGAGCACTTACCCTTGGCATCTACTGAAGAATGCAAGCCAGTCAAACCTTAAAGCCAATGTACACTATATCAGATTATTCTGTACCCACCCAGGAAGGCCTATTCATCTATTTCAATTCTGAAGGTCAATTTCACAGTCAAAGACCCAGGGACACTGTCTGCCTACCCTCTTTAAATTGACTACGAGGAAATGGTAGATTGCCCATCTCAGTGTCCAGCTGTTTGCTACATATCTGGGCTAAGCACACAGCTATGGCTTGGGTCAGGCATTAGCTTTAATTTTTAAAATATGACAAAACTCATTCAGGTGCTTGAATTTATCAAATTTAAACTTTGGAATTTCTTGACTTCTATTTCACTTCTCCAAAATACTTGTCAGGAAGGCTCATCTCTCATAAGCATTTTCCAATTTATTTTTTAGAAAGTCAAGCTTCTCTTTCCTAGCAATTCCCTCCATGAAATTGCATGCTTTTAGAAGCATGGCCACCCTCAGAGGGGAAAAAAGCCAGAAACCTATTTGTAAAACCTATTGGTTTTAAAACCTTTAAGCACTAATATGAGAATAAAATTATTATAGTTAATATTTATTGAGGAGTTACTATTAACCAAGCACAATGCAAAGTGCTTTAAATATTTTAAATTTAATCATCACAAAAATCTTATAAGTACTATTACTAAGGTCATTTTTGAAAGGAAGAAATTGAGTTTTTAAGGTTTATGAATAACTTACTTAAGATTACATTATCTGTAAGTGTTGATGCTGAGACATGATTGATGTTTAATTCTATTAGAAATTAACAAGGAAACCCACAAACTAAACACCAATCACACTCAGAGAAGATGAGAAAATGAGAGGTTTTCAATTATATCAAAATAGACTAAAGAATATATTTCCCAGATACATTTCTATGAAGTATGGTATGCTTTCTCCTGTTCCCCCCATGACCATATTGACAGGAAAACCTAGAAGGGTATCAGGGGTTTTTTGTGTTTTTTTGTTTTATTATGTTATTTTGGTCACCATACAGTACATCATTAGTTTTTGATGTTGTGTTCCATGATTCATTGTTTGTGTATAACACCCAGTACTCCACACAATACGTGCCCTCCTTAATACCCATCACTAGGTTCACCCATCACCCCAACCCCTCCTCTCTGAAACCCTCAGTTTGTTTCTTGGAGCTCATAGTCTCTCACAGTTTGTCTCCCCCTCCGATTCTCCTCCTTCATTTTTCCCTTCCATCTCCTAATGTCCTCCATGCTATTTCTTATGTTCCACATATAAGTGAAACCATATAATTGTCTTTCTCTGCTTAACTTATTTCACTCAGCATAATCTCCTCCAGTTCCATCCTTGTTGATGCAAAAGTTAGATATTCACCCTTTCTGATGGCTGAGGAATATTCCAGTGTATATGTGGACACATCTTCTTTATCCATTCGTCTGTGAAGGGCATCTTGTCTCCTTCAGTTTGGCTATCGTGGACGTTGCTGCTATGAACATTGGGGTACATGTGCCCCTTCTTTTCCTTATATATTTATCTTTGGGATAAATACCCTGTGCAACTGCTGGGTCATAGGGAAGCTCTATTTTTAACTTTTTGAGGAACCTCCACACTGTTTTCCAAAGTGGCTGTACCAACTTGCATTCCCACCAACAGTATAAGAGGGTTTCCCTTTCTCCACAGCTTCTCCAACATTTGTTGTTTCTTGCCTTGTTGGTTTTTGCCATTCTAACTGGTATAAGGTGGTATCTTTTCTAGATGAGGTTCCAGAATCTTTGTCACAACAGTGATCTAGGTTATCGTCTGGGGCAGGCTACAGAAATGAATGCTATTGTTAGTCCTAGGAGACTGACAGCAATCCACTGAGGGACTCTTCCAGAAAGGCAACTGTGGTGAAGGTACTACATGAAGAGTGTGGGATGATAATATCATCTGCTTCATGAAGCTGTTGTTATGATTAAATGAACTAAAACAAAGTTCCAGATAACTTTGGCTGGATAAATGTTTATTCCACAAAATAGCATTGTTATGAGCCAAGCACTTTTCTACACTCTTGTACACAACAGAAAAAATCCACCTCACTAACACCAACTTTCACAAAGTTTGAGGTAAAGAAAGACTATTCTTCAAGTTCATTCTGTCATTTATTAAGTCATTCACTTATGTATTTATTCATCCAATGTTTTCAACAAACATTATCTGATTATCCACTATGTGCCTAACACTGATCTTTGAAGAATATAAAAAAATGTAACCCCGCTACAAAGAACACTTTTACTCTATCAGAAGGGACAGAATTAAATACAACTAACTATGAAAAAATTGGGGAGGCTTTACAAAATAGGTAAAAATAAGCAGCTATGGAAGTATAAGCAATAGGGAGCCTTCCTAAAGAAATGAACTTTGATCTAAATTAGACATATAGAGTGTATTTCTATTTTACAAGTCTTTGCATATCTGAATATTATTCTAAAGGGTAGTGTCCTCTCTTATTTTTAACAAAAATTTTGTTTCACTTGATTATATATGCTTACTGTTTTTAAAGGCACTGTTAGCCCATACTGGACTTAAATGTATACATGATATCTAGTAGCTCAGTGGGATACAACCATCACTTGCCCAACCCTATATTCTCTAAGGGAACATTATAATTCAGAGGTGATTCTGGGAATGCCTCACAGGTTTAATTTAATTAGTATAGTTCTGACCTTTTTACAGTATTAACATATAATCTTTTGTCCCTATAGAGCGGCCTGTTCATTACATTTTCTGCCCTACGCTTAAAGCACATTGATTTCCAATTACCAGTTTATAAAACTGCCAAGTCATCTCTGTCACACAGTTTAAAAATTATAAAAGTCAACTCAAGTAACTGAAGCATTAATTAAAATTTTGCAGATTATAAAGAAGGACCCAGGAGACAGATGTGAAAACACTGTTCATGATTGCAAAGGAGAACTTGAAAATGAGGTTACTGGGGAGACGCGGCTCTAAAAGGATCCATTGCTATAAATAATTGGCATATTCCAGTCATATTTCTATAGATAAGGAATTTTCTATTACATTATGAATAAACAATTCTTGATAAATTCAAGTAAACTACATATATATATTTATTAGTATGTATCTCTCATGTATTTATATATGTAAATCTCATGTATGTAACATATATATACATGAGATTATTTTAGGAAGAATATGGTAATTCTGAGGAGTAAGTGACCTGAGAAACTCTAAAGGACTCGTGAGAATTCAGGTATTTTGTACATTAATGTATTGAATGCTATAGATTTCACTTAGAATTACTTAAGAGTAACATAGAACTAAAATAATACTGACTAAAGCAAGAGAGAATTTTATTGCTTAATAGCTTAGAGGAAAGTGATAGCTCTAGTCCAAGATCCCTTCCCACTCTTTGCCTTATCATCTTTAGGGTGTAGTCCTCATCTTCATGGTTCACAAGGGACGTTAGAACCCCAGGAATCAGGTCTAAGTTTCAGACAGCAGGAATAAAGAGAGGTAAAAAAATGGAGGAAAGAACCGGCTATTATACATTAGGATTCCCAGAAGTTGCCCCATATTTACATTTAGTTACGCAGTCATTCCTGGCTGCAATGATGGCAGAAAAATGTTCTTTTTATTCTGACATTTGTCTGCTTCTGCTGAAACATGGGCTTCCTATGATAGGGAACATGAGGAGAATGGGCAACGGAAGATCTCTGCTATTTTCTGCCACATCATTTGATTAATTGGGTTATTTAAAAATGCTTTGGTAGTATCAAAATAAACTGAAGACACATTATATAGACAGCAAACTAATAAGATGATACTGCAGAACGGACAAATTGGGAAATAACAAAGGGAAGAATTAAAACCAACCTCCCCAAGATTGAAGTTGGGAGGCAAAGTGGAGGGGAGAAAATAACATGCTCTCAGTGTGGGAAAAGGAAGGAATATATAGATCTTTATCAGCAGGGGAAAGAATCAGATAAAGAACAAAAATCAAACCCAATTAGAGAGGGAGGCATGCACTTCTGGGAAAGGTGTGACCAAGGTACTTAGTGCTCTAGAAAATTCTAGTGCCCAAATAGAGACTGACAAAGTGAAGATTTCATTTTTAAGTCAAGTTAATATTAAAATATATTTTTGGACTTTACTTAATTTAAAATGAGAACAGTGCTAGGAGCCCTAAAAGGTACCCTCAAAATCTTTTTTGTTTAATGGTCCGTTCCATATAGGACTTTAGAACCTCATGTGGAAAGCAACACTGGCACTTACCAATGCTATTAGCTCTATAATAAATAAGGAAATAATGGAAGACAATGACATAATGAGTAACCGTAAAGTGAGCTAGATCTTGTAGGAAAATCTAGACAGGCAACATAGAGACTTAAGCTGGGAACAGGAGACAGGAATGAAACAGGAGAAGCCACTGAGCAACTCGTAATTGGTACGAGATACAAAAGATTCATTTCTGTAGGAAACACTGTAGCATCCAACCCATCTTACACTACTCTTCTTTCTGTGCTCATTTCCCAAGCTTTTCTCTACTAGATGGACAGGAAGAAATCATCACTGTTTAGTAGCTGGTCACCACCCATCACTGGTTTGTCCTATCTCATATCTGTAAACATATTTTAAACCTTACAACTCTTAGTAAAAAATTACAATGTTCCTGCAAAATTCAGACCAAGCACTAGAGATGAGTAATACCAAATAAACTGTAAGTGTGTAAGAGCCCTTATATAGAGGTAATCCCAAACTGGAAGACCACTTCCCGGGACTGTGGATGCCAAGGAGGCATCCATCCCCAGTAATCTGAGGGGTAGAGGTATCTCACAAAAATAATTTTAAAGTGTAAAACTATTTTAGTGATTCACAAAGGCTAATAACTACAAAAAGAAATTGGAAATTTATTGTCCAAAATACCAAATTGACAAATGAGCATATTTCCTTGTTCGAAACCGTATCATCAATTTAACATAATAAAACTGATTCTGTTGTGATAATACCAAATCCTAGTATTCAGTTTTACGTGCCATTGATTAATTAAAAATGGGAAAGTAAACTATTATTCAATAGGGGCTGCGGGGCCAAAACTTTTTCCAAAAATTAAATTTTTTAAGTTAAAAGAAGAAAAGCAACTAAAGAATTCCTTTAACGATAATAAAATCTGGGGTGCCTGGGTGGCTCAGTGGGGTAAGCCTCTGCCTTCAGTTTAGGTCATGATCTCAGGGTCCTGGGATGGAGCCCCACATCGGGCTCTATGCTCAGCAGGGAACCTGCTTTCCCTTCTCTCTCTGCCTGCCTCTCTGCCTACTTGTGATCTCTCTCTCTCTCTCTCTCTCTCTCTCCCTCTGTCAAATAAATAAATAAAATCTGTAAAAAAAAGGTGATAAAATTGGGAAAATTGAAACAATACTGAGAAATGATATAATGTTACATCTTGGAAAGATTGTTCCGGTTGTAGATCATTACATTCTTGTAAATCTTGTAGATCATTCTTCTTCTGGATAGTTGAAAAGCCATCTGTCTATTTTTTAAAGATGAGTATTTTAATGTAAATGTAATAAAAAATGTACTTCATGAGTTTTCAAAGTATTCAAAAACTGTCTTTCTTCTCTCATTATCTCAAATTGTCCAGAGATCTCTAATAGTATCCTAAAACTAAGAAGATACTAAGATTTTTAAAATAAGAGTTACCTTTACACAGTTATTTCAAAACTTAGCCACAGAATGAGGATAAGCTGGTAATAACATACTAATAATAACATATCATCTGATTTTTTTAATATTCCTGTCAAAATAAGCATAAACTTATTCCATCAAAAAAAAAATTAAAAAACAGTGTTGGCTGGAACATTTCTGTCAACATTCCAAAATCAAATTTTTACTCTTCTATAGGGAATTACAGAGCAAAGCCAAAGAGACTACATTAGAAATCAGTAATGCCAGATCTAGTTTCAGATAAGACACTGTCTTTTGTAATTAGACCACTTAGAGAATACCAAAGCAGGGGGCATACAGTTCCAGAACGGTGCAGCACAATCAACTGAGTATAAGAAGAAAATATTTGAAAATATTTTGCATAAAAAATGGTCTAACAGAAATGAAGTTTTACTGGTAGTTAACATATGAACTGACAGTACTATATGTATCAAATACACATGTATTATAAGTAGAAATTCAAAATATTTCTTTTGTTAATTTTTATAAGGATTTATTTATTTGAGAGAGAGAGAGCATGGAAGGGGTGGAGGGAGGAGGCACTGAGGGAGAGAGAATCTTAAGCAGACTCCAGGCTGAGCATGGAGCCTGATCCAGTGCTCAATCCCACAACCCTGAGATCATGACCTGAGCTGAAACCCAAGAGTCAGCTGCTCAACCAACTGCACCACCCAGTCACCTCAAAACATTTCTAATAGAGACATGCAATCAAAACATTTAGAGACTATTAAAAGAGATGGCTGGAGGGCCTTCCTTAATCCTCAGTTTTCTAACCTACTATTTTAATGTTGTCCCTTAACTTCTCTGATGTAAAGAAACTAAGAAACATGAAGGTAGCATGGTGTTAAAATGAGTAGGTAAGGGAAAGATTAAAGAGTAGAGACACACTGGAAAGCATTCATCTCACCCAAAGGGAAGTAGCTACTTCTCAGCTCTAGATGGTTGCTGCTATGTATGTTCAGAGTACGTAAGAGAATCCAGAAATTTAACATTTATGTAAACTTCCATGAGTTTTAGAAGAGGAAACAACAAAACAAAGCACTATGGTCATGACACAACTTCAGGCTGCCATTTTGTTCTGGGATAATGGTACAGAGCATGAACCGGGGATTCGGGGAGAGAGAACTAAATGTTCAATAAACAGCTCGATTACCAATCATTTGTTTGACGTGCTCCCCTCCGTCTCTAATCAAGCTGAACTTGCTTCTCATCTTTAAAGTGGGAGTAACAGTAGAGCTGCCCCATTGGGTTGTTCTGGTGGTTAAACGAGAAAAAGTATGGAAGGTACTACAGCATCACGCCTAATACACAATCAGTACTCTGTCAATCTCAGTTAAAAGAATAACAACTGAGTTTCTATGACGTGCCAAGCACTTTTAATTATAACACCTGATTTGCATCTTTTCACAAACTTGGGAGAACAGTCTAATCTGTTACAAAAGAGAAAAATGAGATTCAGGGTGAAATAGAATACACCCAAGGTCAGGACTTGACTTTTGAATATAGTTGAAGGGATTCCAACCCCAACCATCTTTCTCAGGCCATAGTTGTGAGCTCTGCCTGTCAACCTGTGTCTATCAGACCAGAGGACCATCTGCAGAGTTGGGATCTTCTGTACCGGACAGACAGTTGGGTCATTTTAGACCGTGATTTCTTAGTTCTATTAAGAAAATAAAACCAAAGCGCTTGGTTTTTCTCTGATGGTTTATGATCTGAAAACCCCACACAATAATGAAAAAAATGATTATTTTCAAAACTTGTCACATGGAGCCTAGGAGCTTTACTAACTCATGAAAAAATTAAAATGAGGATTCTTCAATGAAGTAAACAGACCATGAGACATAACCATCAGTTTTGCCAAATTAATTAAATACTCCACCATCTTCTTTTACTATAAATAATCTTTTTATCTAGTAATGTTATAATTTCCTTTTTGGCATCATTTCAGATGAATTTGATACATTTTTAAAGAGGAAATCGAGTTTATTTGCACAAGTATGAGGTTTGTCATTTATTATCTATGTAACAGATAAATACTTTTAAATTTATTAGAAAGGTATTATTTTCTTTAAAGCTTACCAGTTCATCATCATGTTAGAAGCAATTCCTTGTAGCATTTTATGTTTGGTCTCTGAGCAAAGAAATGAAGATGAAGCAAGGCTATTTGTTCAGTGGAATTCAATCCTGAACAACCAGCATTCAATTTTCTGTTGCATATTCTATGCCAGGAGTTTGTAAACTACAGCCCGTTGGGTCAGTTTGGGCCTTCTACTTGTTTTCGTACATAAAACTTTATTGCAAGCAACAATCATGCTCATTTCTCTACATACTATCTATGGCTACTTCTGCGTTATAATGGCAGAACTAAGTAGGTGTGACGGAGACCAGATTTACTCTTCTCAAAAATAGGATGGGGGCACCTGGGCGGCTCAGTCCATTAGTATCTGCCTTTTGGCTAAGGTCAAGATCCTCAGGTCCTGGGATGGAGCCCCGTGTCATGGCCTCCAGCTGAGCAAGTGGTCTGCTTCTCCCTCTCTCTCTCTCTGCCCTCCACCCCTGCCCTCAACCCCGCCCAACTCGTGCTCTCTCTCTCTGAAAAGAATAAAATATTAAAAAAAGAAGAAGAAGAAGAAAAGAAAAGAAACAGGATAAAGTGAACCTGTCCTCTGAAGTGAACTTTATTTTCTAATTTTTGAGCTCATGGAAAGGTCAAGAGAGATTACTGAAAGCCACATCTACATATAGCATTTACTTGTCTTCAAACTATATAAAAATAATGTTCCAATGATACATTTATAAAGTAAAAAAAAAATGCAGACTTAGCTAAGGAAAGGCTTTCTTTGAAAATATTATTTCAGGGCCTGGGTGGATCAGTAGGTTAAGACTCTGCCTTTGGCTCAGGTCATGATCCCAGGTTCCTGGGATCAAGCCCTACATCAGGCTCTCTGCTCAGCAGGGATCCTGCTTCCCCCTCTCTCTCTGTCTGCCTCTCTGTCTACTTGTGATCTCTCTGTCAAATAAATAAATAAAATCTTAAAAAAAAAAAAAGAAAATATTATTTCCGTGGGGGAGGGAGGCAACCGCGATAGGGAGAAAGCTCCGACGTAAGGTGAGCAAGATTCTCAAAAGCTAACAGAAAGGGAGGAATCGATTATCCTAGAAAGAACTGGAGAAACAGAAACAATAGAATGTATAGCGATAAATAAGAGCAAAAGCTGGACATGAGGAAAGGCAGTGGGGTTATTCAGTCTGAGTCCGAAAGCCTGAGAATCCAGAGGCCCCTGGTGCAAGTCCAAAGCCCAAGAAACAGGAGCACCTATGTCCAAGGGCAGAACAGGACAACAGTCTTGTCTGAGCTCAAAGACTGAATTCATCCCCACGTTGCCCTTTTGCTCTATTCAGGCCCTCGGGGATTGGATGATGGCCAAGTGCACTAGTGAGGGCTGTCTTCTTTATTCAATCTACTGATTCAAGTCCTGATCTTTTCCAGGGACACAGTCCCAGGAACATCCAGAAATAGTGTTTTACCAGCACTCTGGGCATCCCTTAGCACTGTTAAGTTGTTGACACCTACAAGTAGCCATCACATGTAGGATGAGTGCAGGTGGCATGGCCTGACTGTAGCTAAGACAAGATTTTACCTCATGATCATCCAATTCTCATGAAAGGCTATGTGCTGGCAGGAGAAGAGAGAGGGTCAAAGTTCAGGGGCCTAGGGGAAGGACAGAAATGTGAAGTGTGATGAACAAGAATTTTGCTTGAAGTAATCTTTGGGGACAAAACAGTTGAGCTAATCACATGTCTGGTCTTGTCACAGGGGCATCCCTGAGTCTGACTTAAGCCACCTTGGCTAGGAGGTTTCTTTGCAGTAAGTCATTCCACAGACATAAACACGGTGTGTGTAAGGGGGCTCCTTTAATCATCCCTGTACTCCAAGATTATGGAGCTCTGATCAAATCCAACCTTATCAGAGCATACAAGGAAACAGCAGGAACAAAATATTTTAGGTCATGTGGCAATTCATGACTTCAGCAATATTGCTATTGCATGTCACGGGAGAACCGGATTTGTTTGAGGTATGGAAAAATAATACTAATAAGGTTTTAGCCTAAAGGAATAACTTCAAAGCTGTTTTAGTAGTAAAGGTATTTCAGAAGTGGAAATACCCTCTTAAAATAAGGAGAAGATAAGCTTTATGTTCTACTGATGTAGCAAGTAAACCTGAGCTGAACTCCAGAAATCTGTAATAATACTCATACAGAAAAGGTGACAATGGAGAGAAAAGATAGCTACTGCCTGAGCAACACCCACTTATTTCAGGTGATTAGCTTAGAACAAGAAACTTCTAAACTTTACATTATTTTCTGATATTTCTTTATTTATGCAAATCAGGGGATGCAGCAAAGAGAATTTTAGCAATGCCAGTAATGAGTAAGTCTTTAGAATGTGGGGGAAATCATATATCATATTTTTACCTAGTGACACAAATAATTTATATGAAAAATAAAGATCATTGAACATGTGTTCAGAATCAGGCACTAATCACCAATCCCTAGGGGATGGTGCTAGTGTGAAGAAAGACAGATAAAGCCCTGACTTTGCTGTACTTCTTTCCAGGGAAGAAGAGAGGAGAGGAGAGGGGAGGGGAGGGAGAGGGAGGGAAGGAGAGGAGGAAGGAAGGAATCCAAAAACAAAGAATCAAATGATAGTTATTAGTTGTTATAGATAGTTGATTGTGTGCCCCCAAAATTCATAGGATTCATACTGGGAATCCTCACCTTCAGTGCCCTATAATGTGACTGTATTTGGAGGTAGGGTCTTTAAGAGGTAATTCAGTTAAAATGATATCATTAGGATGTGCCCTAACCCAGTATGACTGGAATCCTTACAAGAAGAAAGCTGGACACAGACAGACACAGAAGGAACAATATGTGAGAAGACGCCCATCTACAAGTCAAAGAGAGAGGCCTCAGAAGAAGCCATCTCAGAACTCCGAGGCCCCAGAAAATACATTTCTATTGTTTAAGCCACCCAGTCCATGGTACTTTGCTAGGGCAATGCTAGCAAACAGTAATGAGAAGAGTTCTGTGGAAATAAAACCATGATCTGATACCACATGATTGACGGGAAGAAGTCTGGGGGGAGAAGCGTGGCTTGGTTAGAGAAGTCAGTCCAGTGCCATGTGAAGAGATGCCCTTGCGGTATGAAAAAACCATGCCAAACCCAGGGGAGCCACACTGCTGGGAAAGAAGACAGAATTGCAAAGTCCCAGAGAACACAAACGAGGCCAGTATGGCTGGAGGAGGAGGTCATACTTAAATTTGGTTGCCGGGTACCAGGAATATATAAAGATCAGGAGAACATGCCACGGCCTACAGCCATGGTTCCACTTTCTTCTCACTTTCGGAATCCATACAAATGAATCTTCTAGGCTGCCAAAGCTAGGAACCAGGCAAAAACGGAACTGAGAGCCGAGCGCCTACCCTTTACTTTCAAAGTGTAAATGATAATAAAAACCACACTGAGACTTTGACAGGCTTCATCACCCAAATAGTGTATTCTATTGTCTATCTCAAGCTGATTACCTTTGAAAGATAGAGAAAATAGAGATCCATATGGAGGAAGCACAAAATAAAACTTGAGTCGGGGAAATACAGGAACAAAGTCATAGAAACACTAAATTAGGTAATTCCTGTTCAAAGGCATGTTTCCAGAAATTGTGTTTATGATCTCAAATAACATAAGAGAATTAATGCTTAAAAGAAGAAAAAGAAAACTCATACAAAAATGCCTTTTCATCACCTCAATACCCACATAGAGAGAATCAGACACACCATTAAAACACAGCCTAATGTCATGTCTAGGAAAACTTTCAACCTTAGAAAATATTTCTCAGGGCAGGCGTATCAAGCCCCTTAAGATTATCAGAAGAAATGAAACTTACACTGAAATTATACATAAGCTCTATCAAGGATTGAAAATACATGACAGATTTCTCCATCACTTGTCTCTCTCTTTTTAAAAATTTATTTATTTATTTATTTATTATTTATTATTTATTTAAAAGAGTGAAAGAGCAAGAGCAGGGGGAGGCACAGAGGGAGAGGGGTAAGCAGATCCTGGGCTAAGTGTAGAGCCTGGCTCATGACCCTGAGATCATGACCTGTGCTGAAATCAGGGTCCCACGCTCAATCAACTAAGACAGTCAGGTTCACCCTCCCTCACTTATCCCCAGTCAGGTTTGGCCCTCTTGTAATGTACTGTAGTCATCTTAATGGGGGTTGTAAAATGCAGAATATTTTTTGAACTACTTGAATGTTTTCCTCTTTGACATCCCTAACCATGTGACGTGCCTAGAGTTAGCCTGAAGCCTCTGTCCACCTAAATGGGAATGAAAAGAGGGTGACAACTTGCTACAGCAAGAGTATAAAGAGAAAAATGAGATAACCCACTTCTCTCTGCTCTAAGACAATCATTTTGAAAGACCAATTGTGTACAGGAAAAAAAAAAGGAATGCTTTAAAATTTCCATACCTGCCATTTTGGAATTGGGATATAGGCGTGGTGGCCTCAATATGGAAGTTTTATTTTAAAATGTTGGTCAAAGAGCAAGAAGAAGATGGGAAGATGGTAACATTTCTGTCTTTAGAGAAGCAGATACTCAGACACATGCCTGATATCCTTCCTCATGGCCAAAATCACAAAAAAAGAAGAGTTATGTTTAAAAGTTTGAAAAAGAGCGCCTGGGTGGCTCAGTTGGTTTAGCAACTGCCTTTGGCTCAGGTCATGATCCTGGAGTCCTGGAATCCAGGGCTCCCTCTTTGTCGGGGAGTCTGCTTCCTCCTCTGACCCTACCCCTTCTCAAACTCTCTCTCTCTCTCTCTCTCATTCTCTCTCTCTCTCAAATAAATAAAATCTTTAAAAAAATTTTTGAAAAAAATCGAGGATTCTAAAGTCAGTTGTCCTATAAACTACACTGAAGCAAATCTAGAAGCAGCCATTATCAAAATAAACTAAGCAATGAGGGATACATCAGACCTCCTTTAATTCCCATGCAGCATGATATACAAAAACCTATACACCCAGTGGGTTCCCAGAAGATAGTTGAGTTGGGATGATGGGCCTGCCCCTGGCTGTCTCCTGTACCAAAACAGAGGGAGATCCCAAGGCAAAATCTAAGAATCTAACAGTCCTGTTTAGAGAGATTATTGTATTACCAGGAGCCAAGGTTAGCTGGGAAAAATCTGGGAAATGCCTTGACACAACATAGAAACAGACTTGCTGTTATTAGTTAGGTCATAATCCAGACTAGCTAGGTTCAGCAAGATTCCATAAACTGCTACATTAATCTGAAGACCCTTCCTGCCCTTCATCACCAAGAAGACACATGTCATTCCCTTTCCCACATGACCAAATGCCAGCTGGAAAAGTTATAGGGAAGAGGATAGAATTCTAAGACTGAGCATTTATCTAAAAGGTTCTTTCATTACA
Organism: Enhydra lutris kenyoni; assembly: GCF_002288905.1. Lineage (NCBI taxonomy): Eukaryota > Metazoa > Chordata > Mammalia > Carnivora > Mustelidae > Enhydra > Enhydra lutris. The sequence goes on from NW_019154296.1 coordinate 64,101, forward strand.
CCATTAGATTAAATTATCAGTTTGTACTTGAATATTTAGTTGACATCCCCATACACATAATTATTCAGCAAGACATTTATGATGAAAGTACAAATGGCTAATTTTTTTTATTTTATCTCCTTTTTTTTAAGATTTTATTTATTTATTTGACAGAGAGAGATCACAAGTAGGCAGAGAGGCAGGCAGAGAGAGAGGAAGGGAAGCAGGCTCCCCACCAAGCAGAGAGCCCAACGTGGGGCTCCATCCCAGGACCCTGGGATCATGACCTAAGCCGATGGCAGAGGCTTAACCCACTGAGCCACCCAGGCGCCCCTAATTTTTTTATTTTAAAAGAGGCTATATTTTATTTACCCTCGTCTGTATAAGTAACCAAGTGAAGCCACTAGACAAGAGATTGGAGATATTATAGTCTGTGGGCCCTAGTCTTTTTCTTGGATGGCACTACATTGAGTGTTAAAAACGGTTGTCTCTGTAACTTTTTTTTTCTATATATATTTACCTGATTCATCTCCAAAACCACTCCATGTCACACATCCTATCTGTAAAAGGTTACTTCGGACAGATTATATCCAGCCTCGCATCCTGGAAGATACACATTTTTTTTTTTCCTGGTGTTGTTTTCCTAACGTCCATGGTGTTGATTAAACTTTAACTCTCAAAGTCTAATCTACTTCCTTGATCTCAAAGTTTTTCAGATGGGGTGGGATGTGCAAAGGACACTGCCAAATCCACAACAAAATTTATCACATTAAGTTAGCTTTCAGTCAAATTAGACTTATTTACCAAAGTATCACATAAATAACACTGTTGATTATTAACATTAAAAGCTACATAGTCGAGTCATGGGTTTGTCAAAGCACTTAAAAGAATCCTTTCTCTTCCCCTGAGATTCTGAATTTATAATGCTCCTTTTTCAATGTCTCTCTGGCTCACTCACTCTCTTTCCACACCTCCCTCCGTTTTCCTTTCTTTCACAGACACACATATTTTCTCATTAGTTTTCTAATTGGATTCTCTGTTTTTATCTTGTAGACATCAGAAACCTCCCATGGAGAGAGAAGCTTCCCTTTGACGTCCACTTTTATCTTTGGTTTCAAAAGAAGTTCTTCATGAGGAGAAAAGACAACCACATGTACTTTTATGTAAAGCCATGCATTCCTAAATTTTGAAAATAGATAGCATAATTTAGTGTTATGAAAGTATATGTTCTGATCCGGTATTTATTGTGTCTCTGAGCAATGCCGTTCTTATAAAGCAATTCATGTGAGTATTCCTAGTGGGCTAGTAATAGACCTTACAAAAGTAAAAACAAAAACGAAGTATTTCTTCATTTCTTCACAGTAATGGCCTCTTTTGAAGTTGTGCTGCAAACGCGCAAATGGATAAGGAAACTACAAATGAGAACTGACAAATACAGGAGGTCTTTGAAGGTTTGCTTGGCATATTCTCCATTTTGGAGAGGAAACTACAGTTTCATTTATTATTGCACATATACAACTTGTGTACTTCAGCATTATTAACTTAACAAGTTCGTCACAAAAAATATCAAATTTGTTAGTTTTTTTTTTAGATTTTATTTATTTATTTGACAAAGAGAGAGATCAAAGTAGGCGGAGAGGCGGGCAGAGAGAGAGGGGGAAGCAGGCTCCCTGCTGAGCAGAGAGCCAGATGCGGGGCTCGATCCCAGGACCCTGAAATCATGACCTGAGCCGAAGGCAGAGGCTTAACCTACTGAGCCACCCAGGCACCCCAAATTTGTTAGTTTTATTGACAAATTTAAAAAAGAAACTTTATAGAGCAGTTTTCAAGAATGAATTGCTTAGCCCAAGTAGTATGCAATGTCAGTCATTCAAACTGATGAAGTAGGAAGTGCCATAGACCAAGGTCCTCGGTCTTAGCTCCATTTCTTCAGAGAATCTTGTTATCTTTGCTAATGACCATGTAACTGGTCAGCAATTTTCTCATCTGTTGAGTGGACAAATTAGACTCTGAAAGTCCCTTTCCAAGTCTGTAAACCTGTGGCTCACTACTCCAAACTAATTAATAATGGGAAGAAGTACCTAAAGAGGACTATGAGAGTTGGTTACAATGCAAGCAAAAAGAGGGCTTTCTTTTCTCATTTGGATTCTAAAAATAAAACCAAAAATTAAAAAAAAAAAAAAAAAAACTTATCATGTAGGGGACCTGCCTGGTGGCTAAGAAGATAGGTAGGTACCCATGTCCTAAGCCTTGGAACCCGAGACTATTATCTTAGTTGGGAAATGGGCCTTTGCAGATGTGATTCAGTTAAAAAAAGTCGAGAGAAGAAGGTTATCCTGGATGGTCCAGCTGGGCTCTGGATACAATCACAGAAAGAGAGAGGCAGAGGAAGTTTGGAGAAGGCACAGAAAAGGGTGGGGGGGCATGAGAAAAACACAAAGATTTGAGTAATGTGGTCTCAAGACAAAGAAAGCAAGGCAGATGGAAGAAGTAAGAAATATTCTCTCTAATGGAGCATCAGAAGGGAGTGTGGCTCTGCCCACACCTTGATTCAAGTTCCTGGCCTACAGAATTATAAGCCACCCAGTCTCTAATAATTTGTTAGAGCAGCCTCAGGAAACTTCTACAGATCAGTTCCCCATGAGGAAGACCTTCCCCTTGCTTGACCTTCCACATCCCTTAGGACAACGTTCTCCTCCAGGAACCAGGGTGGCATCCAAGCAGCTGCTACAGCTAGTTTTGGTCCACACTCCCATCTTTCCCTACGCTTGTCTCTTTATTTCTGAACCCTCCTTCTTCAGGCTCTGGTTTTATCCACATTAACAGCAGTGACTCAAATTTTTCAAAGGCTTATCATCCCATGATGTGTGAAGAGGCAATAGGGGAACATTCCCCAGTTTTCAGAGAAAACTTTTAGAAAATTAGTTTCAGGTCATTATATGTAATGATTCATACTATACAAATTGGGGAGAAGCAAAATGCAGCGTTTCCCAAGTATCTCAGCGAAGATGTCCGAACGCTACACTACTTCTGTCGGCTGTCAATTCAATTCTCTTAACTGAACTCTCAGATGTGCTTTTGTCTTTCATTTCCTAACCCTTACCCCTCTGAATGGATAACTGTACTACTTAATTCTCAATAACAGGATTTGTAACTTACACTTTAGTCTTCCCATGAATTGGTTCCTCTTATGTGTTGAATATTGATATTGATTGTATTTCATTATCTTCTTCAGTAGTGGCCTAAACCTCATCAATCAACATGTAAGAAAATAAAAATCAAGATATTAAGTTGGGTTTTCCAGGAGGCTCCATGTAAAGAAATTATATCTAAAAAAGAAATTTAAAATAGAGCTTCCCTATGACCCTGCAATTGCACTACTGGGTATTTACCCCAAAGATACAGATGGAGTGAAAAGAAGGGCCATCTGTACCCCAATGTTCATGGCAGCAATGGCCATGGTCACCAAACTGTGGAAAGAACCAAGATGCCCTTCAACGGATGAATGGATAAGGAAGATGTGGTCCATATACACTATGGAGTATTATGCCTCCATCAGAAAGGATGAATACCCAACTTTTATATCAACATGGAGGGGACTGGAAAAGATTATGCTGAGTGAAATAAGTCAAGCAGAGACAGTCAATTATCACATGGTTTCACTTATTTGTGGAGCATAAGAAATAACACAGAGGACATGGGGAGATGGAGAGGAGAAGGGAGTTGAGAAATTGGAGGGGGAGATGAACCATGAGAGACTATGGACTCTGAAAAACAATCTGAGGGTTTTGAAGGGGCGGTGGGTGGGAGGTTGGGGGAACCAGGTGGTGGGTATTGGAGAGGGCACGTATTGCATGGAGCACTGGGTGTGGTGCATAAACAATGAATTCTAGTACACTGAAAAGTAATTTTAAAAGTTTAAAAAATTAAATCATAATCTATATACTCTCCATTTCAGAAAAAAAAGTAATCACAGGGTGGTAATTTTAAGCAGAACGATCCATCCAAACCAAAATATGTAGATGGGAAAAGCACATTGAGATAGTTCTTTCCAAGAAAGGGCTTCAGAAGCACATTGATGAGTCATTTCCTAGAAGCTGTTAACCTCACGTTGTTTCATTAATAAACCCAGTAATACTTCTTGGGATAACTATCCCCACTCACCCCACCAGCACATTGTTTTTCTAAGTGCATTCAATATCATATACGTTTTAAAAGGAATTTAAACTGACTTCCCTCCTAGAAATGGAAAAAAGAAAGGCCTTTAAAACACATTAGAGATGATGTGTTTTTCAATTAGTTTGTTTATATTTGGTTTGGATAGGGAAGAACGGAGCAATTTTCACCAACATAATCTCATTAATCTCCAAGTTTTCTATCTGTGAGAGAAAAGCTAGACAGTGGGCTATTTATTTTCTGTTCAGTGGATTCTTGTGCCATTCCCTAGCAGTTTAATGAACAGTTTCTCCAAATCCTGAGAGGAGCTGAAGTGTTTATTTCAGCAAATAATATGTTTGCGGAAGCACACATCATTACAGAAATCTTTCCTGGGAAACTTCCCTGGTGACATATCGTGGCCTCTTAGTCCACTGGGCAAAAGAAGGTCATAAAAAAGCACATGGATATTTTGCCCAATGCCGCAATTTTTCTTCACTAAAAACAGAGTACTGGAATGTACCAAAGCATTTATGCCTTTAAATTAATAGAGTTCAAAGCTATGAGTTTTATTTTCAGACAACTTAAATTGATTCATTACTCTTTATTGAAATACACATATTCCAAAAGTACATAGGGCACCTATGAGCTTTTTCAAATGGTACATATTTGTGTTACCAATGCCCAAATCAAGAAACAGACCATGACTGGTACCCAGGAGATACCTTCATGCCCCTCTTTCCATCACTACCTCTAAGCTCACCACTCTTCTGACTTCTGTCCCTGTGGGTGGATTTGTTGTGTTCAGACTTTATACAAATAGGATCATATAAGGTACATTTTGTTGTGTCTGGTTTTTCTCTTTCAACATGTTTGTGACATAGTTCCCTATTGCTGTGCATTATTACAGAACGTTCATTCTCATTCTACACAACAGCATTCCATTGTGTGAATAGGCTATGATTTATTTATCCATTATACCATTGACAAACACTTGGGTAGCTTTAGGTTTGAAACTACTACAAATTGTGCTTTGATGAACATTCTATACATTTTTTGGTAATAATTATGTGTTTCTGTTGGATACCTCCCAAGTAGTGAAACTGCTGGGTCGTTTTATGTAATTTATATCCATATATATTTTTTAAATTTCAAATATATATATTCAATATATATATTTATATATATAGGGGCTGTATGTATTTATATATATGGGTTGTTAGATGTAATTTATATTCATACATATATTCAAATTTAGTGACTAACACTAGTTTTACAAATTGGTTGTACCAATTTTCACTCTTAAGTATGTGAGGGTTCCAGTTGCTTCACATACTTATCAATACTTAGTATTGTCTGTGATTTTCATTTTAGCCATTTTGATAGTTGTGTCCTGTGATGGAATTGGGTTTGATTGGCTTTTCCTTGATAATTGAGTTAGGACACCTTTCATATGTTAATGTGCCATACCTTCATTGTTGTTCAAGTATCTTGTTGATTTTTCTCCTGGGTCCCTCTCCTTTTTCTCTTTCACTTACAATAGTTCTTGAAAAATCTTGGTGATAAGTACTTTATAAATAAATGTATTGTGAATATTTCTCCCACTCTGAACATTGCCTTTTCAATCCTTTCAATATGCTGTCTTTTGATGAATAAAAATTGTTCAATTTTACTAAAGACCACTGTATAAATTCTTACTTCCATCATGGGCACTTTTTGTGTGTCCAGTTTAAGAAATCTTTACCCACAAAGGATCATGATGATGTTCTCTTACGGTTTAAAAAAATTTTAGTGGCTTGCCCTTTGCATTTAGATCACAAGCCATCTGGAGCTGATTTACTGTGTATGATACAGGATTGAAGATACTTTTTTCTCCATATGAAATCCATCCAGCACTATTTATTGAAAATCATCCTTTTTTCTACTATACTTTGAAAATAGTTTTTTTTAATCAACCAGCTATCAATCTAGCCTCTTCCTTTTGAACTCATCCATAATCACAACTTTAAAACTTAATTGGGAAAAATGTAAACCCACTGATAAACAATAAATAACA
>NW_019154296.1:75290-87018 GCF_002288905.1 Enhydra lutris kenyoni
GCGTTTTCATGGTCTTACTTTGTTACTTTGTATGCAGTGCCAGACACACGCTTGCTTACCAATAAGGCTGGAGAGACACCTGTGAGAAGACTTCCTGAAGCCTCCATGGTCTCCCTTCACTCAGTGAGCACTCCTTCCCCGGTGTTCTCCCCACACAGTGCGATGATCTGATGACTTACACGGCTTCTCCACCCTCCCCCACTCCCAGTACCAACACAGTGACCTTCTTGAGGGTAGGGGGTGTCCCCTACTAACAGTGCATATTGCCTTCATTTTGAATGTAGGTCCACTCATGATAGGATGGGGATGCCAGTGTCTTTGTCATTAGCAGAAATAACATATTTTTCATATGCGTGTTCCAGTTACAGATATTAGAAAACATCTTTATGCTCATCATTATCTTGAATTTATGATAGATCCAAGACCCAACTCCATAGATATCTAGTGCATTAAAAATAAGTAACCTATTCTATTACAGACTTTTATATTTTGATAAGCATTTTTCAAAAATGTTTCCTTTTTTGTCCCATGGATTGTACCTTATGCATCTAGAAAATTTATTCTGAAATGGGGTCCCTCGTTTTTTTTGTACCACCAAAGGTGTCTACGGCACAAAACATTGTATTTCTGTTTTAAACTCAGTTGAAATATGTGCAAATGATCTGAGTAAATCAGAGACAACCTTTTCTCACTCACACACTCTCTCTAGGTGTTCTCATCAATTCTCCTGGTGTGCTGTTAACCACCAACACATTTTGATGACCCTACTGCAAGGAAAAGCCACTTCTCTTGAGCGAGGGCTTAGGGATTTTGTTGCTTATTTGCCATCTTCACCTGATGTCTCTGAGTCATCTCAAGTTTAGCATAACCAAGATGGAACCCCTGACTTTCCCCTCCCAAATCTGTTGCTGCCCAGTCTGGCCCACTGAGGAGCATTTAGCCTGCGGTTCAAGCTGGAGATTAGTAATTGGCTTTGGTTCACCTTTCCTGTTACTCAAACATCCAGTCCGTAAGAAGGTCCTCTCAGTTCTACCTTCAACTTGAATGTGCCCAATTCTCTCCTTCTCTGCTGTTCCCACCCTAATCGAAGTCACAGTGCTGGATATCTTTCTTATCTTTGTGCCAATTGTTCTTCTGTCCCTTCTCCAACCTGCTCTCTGCCCCGGGAGGCTGCCCTTTATAGACTATATCAGTGGTTTCCTTGCCTTGGGGGTCCCTGGGTTAACTAGTAGGGTTCCTTGGCAGGAGATCTGAGGAAGAGGTTATTTCTTGCTTGGTTTCCTCCCTGTGCACTCACCTCTGGCTGGCTCTCTTCTTTAATTGGTCAAAGCCTCTCAAGACAGCCTCCTTCCTTCTGGGTTCTGGTAACAGGTGCCTTCTCTCATCTTTTTGGCTTGGAGTGTAGAGAGTACCTCTCCTATTAGGCCTATGCTGCTGCATTCCCTGCTCACAATTTTGTCAGCAGTTGTTTCATTAATTCCTCCTCTAATTAGCCTAGCTTGGTTGTGTCTCTTGTTTCTGCTGGGACCTTGGCTCTCTACATTGTTTCCTATTTCAAGGCACTTCTATGTCCTGTTCTTCTACCTGGAATATGCTTTCCCAGATTCTTTGCATGGCTGGCACCTATCGTTCTTTATGTTTGTTCTTTCTTTCTTTCTTTCTTTCTTTCTTTCTTTCTTTCTTTCTTTTTCTTTCTTTCTTTTTTTTTTTTTTAAGATTTTATTTATTTGAGAGAGAGAGTGCAAAAAGGTAGGTAGGGAGGGTCAGATGAAGTGGGAGCAGCAGATTTCCTGCTAAGCAGGGTGCCTGGCATAGGGCTTGATCCCAGGACCCAGGGATCATGACCAGAGCCACATGCAGATGCTTAACCCACTGAGCCACCAGGTGCCCCTGTTTGCTCTTTATTTTTTTTATTTTTAAAAGATTTTGTTTATTTATTTGACAGACAGAGATCACAAGTAGACAGAGAGGCAGGCAGAGAGAGAGAGAGAGGAGGAAGCAGGCTCCCTGCAGAAGAGAGATCCTGATGTGGGGCTCAGTCCCAAGACCCTGGGATCATGACCTGAGGGGCAGGCAGAGGCTGTAACCCACTGAGCCACCCAGGTGCCCCCTGTTTGCTCTTTAAATATCCATGAAAGTTTCTTCTGAGGTGTTCCCTTTAACCAACCTAGATAGAGTGGGCCCCCTACTGATGTGTGATGGCAGTACATTGTTTTCTTTAGAGCTTTTAGATTTGCAATTGTATCTTGGACTTATTTATGTCTTGCTCCCAGGAAACTGTTAATTTCCTTTTTTTTTCTTTTTAAGATTTTATTTATTTATCAGATAGAGATCACAAGTAGGCAGAGAGGCAGGCAGAGAGAAGCAGGGGAAGCAGGCTCCCTGCTGAGCAGAGAGTCTGAATGCAGGGCTCCATTCCAGGACCCTGGGATCATGAACCGAGCCTAAAGCAGAGACTTTAACCCACTGAGCCACCAGAGCAGAGAACTTCTGTCGTGCTCTTGGTGTATGCATCCCCGCTAAGTAGCACAGGACTTAGCATGTAATAATGATAATAATGACAATGTCTAAAGCAGTTTTAAAATTTACTCCATGCCAAGATTTGTCCTAAAGGCTTTATGCATGTTAACTCCTTTAATCTTTGAAATAACTCTATGTGTGTGTGTTTGCGTGTGTGTGTGTGTGTGATTGTTATTTTTCACTTTTTACTTTTAAGGGCTCTGAGATGCATCTGAGGTTAAGCACTTTATCCAAAGTCACACACTTCTAAGTGACTTCAGTGGAAGCTTCATATACGAAGATACATTGTACTTGCCTAGATAACATATTTTATAGGCTGTATTTTGAAGTATTATCTAAGGAAATACATACTTCAATAGTTTCCTAAATTGGAAGACAAACCTTACAAATCATTTAGGTTATACTTTGCATGTTAACTAATTTTGTATCTATTAGAGGTGACGATTGGCTTATTTAATGCCTGACTCTCGTTTTATGATTGGAGTAATTTCACAGTGATCACTAAACTAGGTTGTGTTGCATTTTTCCAAATAACCTTCACTCTAAATTACATCATGACCCCCAACACAAGCTTATAATCTGAAATCCTACTTCATCTGTCCTAGCTTTCCTTTTTAAAAAAGCTGTGGATTAAAGGGCTGATGAGCTTTATTCATATTGGTCTATAGAAACTGTCAGGCAAAAAGTTAAGTCTTCCTTGAAAGAATCTGCCATTCATTAGTTTCCATCAACTTGCAGAGAATAACTCCATTTCTACATGCACAGACCAACGAACTCTCAGTTTGTGTTATGATTAAAAGAGTAGAGCTGCTCTGTTTCATGATCTCTAACACACGAAATCCTAGAAATAAAAAGTGTATATGTCTCCGGTTATAAATTTACCTGTTCAAGTTTTATCTGTTTCATGAATAAATAGAATGGCATTTGCAAACTGTGCTCTGCAGCACACTAATATCACAGAATGGATACTCACTGCAGTGGTTTCCTGATCAAGTAAGACATGAAACTCTACACAGTGTATTGCCTTTGAAATTTACTAAATGTTTGAGCATGTCAAATCTTCTGAGAAGATCTGAAGAAAAAACAAAAACAAAACTTAATTTAGTGCTTGCAAACTTAGTTGAGCAAGATCCATTTATCTCTAGAACATTTGCTAACATATCACAGAAAAATTATATAAAACATACCTGGGGGAAATACTCCTAGTCTTTTTTAAAGTCTGTGTATATTGGCACAAAATCTTGTCTTATAAATATGGGAACAGAAGTTGACCTTAAAATAACCTATAGAAAGCCCTGAAGAATTTCCTTTACTATTGTGGGAGGAGAAATAAATTATTTACCTTTAACTTTGGTCATTCTTCCTATTTGTACCTCCCTGTCGTAGCTGTGAACTCTGGTTCTTGTAAAACATGGCAGTTAACCATAATAAATGTCATACACCTAATAGCAATATTCTCTCCTCTAAAATGTGGAAACAAATTGATTACAGGTGGTAAAGATAAAATGGTTTTGTGGGGTTTTTAAAAAATGTATCCTAAGCTAAGAATTTCTGTTTTAAATTGTTGACAAAAGTAATCTTCACTGACAAAGTAGTTTGGATTTCTACATTTATCATTTGGGATAAATTTGAGAGAAAGGGAAACCAAGAAGAAAGAGCTGTCCCTCTGAGTCACGGACCATTTTTAGACAGCACGTATCCTGACAATTATTGAATTAAGAGTTAAAAGATTGTTTTAAGTGTAGAACTTAAGCACAGGATGGGAAGAGCGACTATTTCTATCCATGTAACTGGATGGTGGTCACTCTTAACATTCCCCCTTCTAGTCAGTTACATTTGTGCATATGTGTGACTCCGCTACTTCTCTGTTTTTTGCTCTCCTAAACTCTTTCCCCATCACATACATTGTCTATATGACTCAAACTATATATTCATATTGGCTCTCCATTTCTTTCTCCCTTTCCCCAAAGAAATACCTCTCCAAACCATGGTACAAGTGAGTCGTACAAAGGACAGTCTTTTATTATAGATAGTCCTTCGAACGCTCCTTATTTCTGTCTGTGTTGTTTAGTTCTCAGTAGCTCTTACCTGTGCCTGATGAATCCTATTTCCAGAAAAAATGAATTGAGAGATGATAATGCTTCTGTACGTGTTTTCTACCATCGTCTGCATGACTTTTGCCACCTATGCCTGTGTGTATTAAGCTGGTGATCTGGGTTTGGGTGGTTAACTGAATATCTTAGCTTCCTGGTTTGAATCCATGTAGACTGGGACATTCAGTTGTTGGAAGAACAGTGGATGCCTTCTCTTGTGAGTCACGTGACTCGTCTGTTTAACTTTATTTTGCCAACAATGTAGCAGTTTTCATTGTTGGGTAAGAGAACACATACCCTGCTAGATCACAAAATCATCAATCATTGGCACAATTTTATTGGAGGGGTGAAATCCTCATAAAGCAAATAGTGTGGAAGGGAAGTATGCATTCTTCTATATGTGAGGGACTTTTGGCATGAAATCCATTTGTTATCCTAGTGGGATGAAATGTAGCTGAGAATTACCATACATTTAAATCATTAATGAATCTCTTCAACAATGTGTTCAAATGAATCTATTTTAAGTCTTGGATAAATTATAACGTTACAATGTGGGCTTAATTCCCCAAGAAATGAAGTCCATTTTTAAGTTCAAGGGGTTTTTGTTGGTGGTGGTTTTTTTTGTTTTTTTGTTTTTTTTTTTTTTTTTTTTGAAGATTTTATTTATTTGGCACACACAGAGAGAGAAAGCATCAGCAGGGGGAGCAACAGCAGAAGGAGAGGGAAAAGCCAGCTCCCCACTGAGCAGGGAGCCTGATGCCAGGCTCCATCCCAGGACCCTGGGGTCATGACCTGAGCAGAAGGCAGACACTGACTGAGCCACCCAGGTGCCCCTTAAGTTCATTTTTAAAATAAATTTTATGAACATGATATTCAAACTGTTCCAGGGTTATTTTGTGTTGGGACAATAGCTTTTTGGTGAAATGTGGTACTGCCTTGCTGAATTCTGAAAGTAGGGGTGAATCAAAAAGAGCACCCGATTTAGTCATCGGCACTTCCTCCTTCACCTCTACATTCGTGAGTTGTTTTCTGTTAATCCCTCATTCACCAGGGTGGTACAGTCAGTCCCATTTTCCCAAAGGGATCAGCCCATGCAGGTGTCACTATTAGCAACAATATATCTTCTACTTAAAATGGCACAAAGGCGTTGGACAAGGGAAAATGTTTCACACCCCCCACAGTAATTATTGAAAAGAACACATGGCTCTTCCCCATTTCACCTCTGACACTTCTACCTCTTTCCTTTTCCTGTGCAGTACCCACGTTGACTTAGTCCTGTCTCTACGATTTTCCTCCCAATACTTCCAAATCCTTTTTTTTTTTTTATGACTAATTTCATAGAACATACCTAGGGAAATGTTTGTATAAACTTTTTAAAGTCTGCATTTATATATTGGCATGAGTCAAGTATTATCTTATAAGAGAACAAAGTTCATCTCTATCTCCACTCATGGTTCCAATTTTATTTTCCTAGCACTCAGCCAAACTGAGAGTCTTCCCTTTTATTGAAGCCACACTCCATAGTAAAAGAGTTAAAAGTAGAAATGCAAAATTTATTTCCAAATAAGGTTAATTTAACTTTGAAGTAATACTGTTAACTGGCATAGGATATATACTCTGACTCTCAGAAATTTATTTGTTGGGATTTTAAGTTAATCCCAAATGCAAGCTCATCATTATATATGACCGGTAGCATTAGTGTTTAAAAGTTCATAGGACCATAGCTTTGTATTCCTAGATAGCAGTGATTTAGAGAGGAACACTAATGAGTATTAGAAAAATCAGTTAACATTTGACATTCACTTACTTTTGATACTTGTTTATTTGAAGGCTACAACAGAATACTTGAGATTCTTACATAATGGAAAAACTCCGAGTTACCTTAAAAATAAGTGTTACTATTATATGAATGAGTTCAAATAACTCAAACAATCATAAGGCATTATTAGCTTATTATGGCAAGATAAAAAGCAAGGACATTATGAAAAATTTCCCGAAGAGTTAGACTCATGTCTAGTAATGTTCCCATTGGTACCCACAGTATATCAAATAGATGCTTCTAGGTGACAGTTGAGTGCTGACCATGTAACTCCAGCTGTGCACAAACAGTTCGCTTAGGAAACGAGGCTTTTCTACTTTATTGAAGTCATGAACCCTTAGCAGAGATCAAGTTAAATTTATTTAAAAAGATTGCTATGTAAGTTTTAATAATGTTATTCCTACTTTAGAAATAGTTTCTTATTGTGTAGTTTGCTTTAGGGAAAGGAATTTATTTTATTTCTAGAAGGCGGCTACTTCCTGACAGCAATTGCCCCTGAAGTCGCTATTTCAGCATGCACTTTCTTTAATTGGAATGAATTAAGTTTCAAGAACGCAGTTAACTCCCTTTTGTTCTAAAACTCTCTTAATATTTGTTTGGCTTGCCAAAATTGAAATTATTTATTGACTGCACTGTTTCTGATGAAAGATAGATACATAGTCTTGGTTCTGAATAATAATTAATGGATTCATCATGTTAGGGTTCAGGACACATTTGGACATTTAACCAATGTTGAATGATTATCAGCTTTCAATGGAGCACAGTTACAGCCACTGAAACCATAACAATAAATAAAACTAGCATAATCCCTACACTTATAAAGCTTATATGTAACAAAAAATTATTTATTTTGAGAGAGAGAGACAGAGAGAGGTAGTACATGTGCAAGGTGGAAGGGCAGAGGGGGAGGGAGAGAGAATCTCGAGTGGACTCCCTGCTGTGCGTGGAGCTTGATGTGGGCTCGAACTTATAACCGTGAGATCGTGACCTGAGCCAAAATCAAGAGTCAGATGCTTAACTGTACCACGCCAGTGCCAGAAGGCTTATATTTTAACTATGGATAAAATAATCATGTGGAACAGTATCAGGTAGTAGTAAGTGATATGAAAGAAGTAAATTAACAGGCAGAGAATGGATCAAAGTTCTATGATTGGGATCAAAGTTCTCTGATTGCAAGTATGGTAGAAGTGATCGCTTCCCTGGGAAGGTGAGACCTAAGAGAACTGAAGGGGTTAAGTGCATGTCTGGAGGAAGAGCAACCTAGGCAGAGGGGCTAGCAAGGACAAAGGTCCTGCAGGGATGTGCTTGTTGAGTTCTTGGAAGAAACAGTGACTAGACTGTGGTGAGCAAGGGAGCGAGCTATCAGATAATAGGTCAGAGAGGTATCCATGGACTAGACCATGTCTAATTTTGTAGATCAAGGTTAAGGGTTTAGATTTTTAAGTGTGGAGGGCATCTAGGAATCACATAATCTTACATAATTTTAAACACTTATTTGGATTGATTATCTAATCCCAATGCTTATTTATGACTCTGTGTGACATATAGAGAAAGAGAATTTGAGTCTACTACATTATTTCATGTGAAAATGGATCGGACTGGGAGTGGTGTAGTATTAGTAGAAACTAAGCCAAAATTGGTTCAGTTCTGCTTACATCTTGAAGAAGAAGATGACACAGTTTGCTCTTGGATCGTATGTTGGTAAGCAAGGAAGAGAGAAGTAAAGGATGACTCCAGAGTCTTTGATCTGGGCACCTAGAAGAATGTTGCTGCCATTTACTGAAATAGAGAGATTTGGAGAAGAGAAGGTTTGAGGGGAAATGAAGAATTTGATGGTGGATGTTAAGTGTGTTATGCCTATTAGACATCAAAGAGTCAATACCAAATTAACCTGTTGGATGTACAAGAAAAGAGCTCAGAGGAGAGGCTGGGGCCAGATAAAAATATTGTATTAGTGCAGAGGTCTTATTCAGTAACCCCAGGAATATTTGCAACCACAAAGAGAGTAAGTGTATAGAAGAGATGAGAGACGAAGGCTGAGAGCTGAGTTCTTAGAAAGTCAGGGAGGACCATAAAGGATCAACTAATAAGGCTAAGAGGGGAATAAAGAGGGTGTGGTGTCTCAAAAGTCATTTGAACAAAATGATTTCAAGAAGGAATAAGTGTGCTAAAAGCCCTGAGAAGGAGAGGTAGATGGGGCAGATAAATATTCATGAACTTGGGAACATGGAGATCAGTAGGCATCTTGGTAAGTGCTTTTCATGAAAAAATGAACACCAACTTTGGATGAAGGCAGTAGAGGAAGTGCGCAGAGCCATTATTATTCCTTATCAGAATTTTGCTGTACAGGAAGGAATACAAATGAAGAAGAAGCTAATAAGGGATAAACAGTCAAGAATGTTTACTAATTTTTTTTAGATACACTATATTACAACATCTTTGTATAAAGACGGAAATAATTCCTTCAAGTGGAAAATGCAATGATGCAGAAAAAAGAGTACATGATTGCAGAAGTAAAGTACTTGATAGACAGCTAGGATTGTGGCCATTGCTGAACTGTATGGCTTTTTTTTTTTAAGATTTATTTATTTTTGAGAGATAAAGAGTGAGAGTGAGCACGAGTTGGGGGACAGAAAAGGGAGAGGGAGGGAGAGAAAGAGAATCTCAAGCAGACTCTGCACTGAGAGTAGAGCCCCATACAGGCCTCAGTCTCATGACTCTAAGATCATGACCTGAGCCAGAATCGAGTGCTGGGTGGTCAGCTGATTGAGCCACCCAATTGCCCAATGGAGGGCTTATTTTTATTATTTTTTTATTTTTTTTAAAAGATTTTATTTATTTACTTGACAGAGGGAGACAATGAGAGAGGAAACACAAGTAGGAGAGGAGGGAGAGGGAGAAGCAGACTCCCCACTAAGCAGGGAGCCCAATGTGGGGCTCGATCCCAGGACCCTGAGATCATGACCTGAGCCGAAGGCAGATGCTTAATGACTGAGCCACCCAGGTGTCCCAGAGGGCTTATTTTTAAACCTCTGCGACAGAAGTGAGGCCCAAGTATCTGTAGTTGACAGTAGGTTGTGGTTTTAGAAAAGGAAATATCTGGAAGTTCCCTTCCAATTTTTCATATTTTCTCATTGAAATATTGAAAACAATATTTGCAGACAAGGAGGAGGTTTTGGAAAATGACAGGACTAGGAGAAGGTAGAACATAAATGATCCACCCAGAGAGAGGCAGTATGGATTGACTGAGGAAAATAGTAAGATGGCAAGGCAATTTTAAGAGCCTGCTCAATGTTCATGACTGTTAATTTAAAGTCAGAATTGGTTAGGTGGTTTTGTTCTAGCCATATTCAGTTTCTCAGGAACAGGTCAAGGTAATCAGAGTTGGCTTTACTCTTAACTGGGGCTTGTCTGGTGGGTTTGAAATCTAAAAGAAGAGTTGGAGAATGGAGGATGAATGAGAGTAGAAGGATAGACAGTGGGAAGCCCACTTGGGTAAAATGAAAATGGTGGCATAATTTGTATTTACCCAGTGTATTACAAATGATTGTAAGACCTCTAATTTCTTTCCTTCTGTGTATGCTCTTTGAAAAAAAAAAGTAGTAACCAGTCTTACTAGCAAAGAGCCAGAGCCAAAACTCAGCTAAACATCCTCATGTCCAGTAGACCTAGGATTCTTGTTGACAGGGTCACTTAGGAAATAGAAATTGCCCTATTCAATACAATATACAAATCAATAAGATCTTTCATGAGACTGGATTGTTTTAGGAAGTACCAGGAATACAATTTCTACACTGAAAAATTTTGATTTTGATTTTTTTTTTTTTTTAATAACTCTTACCTCTTGAAGGCGTCTTGAGCATGCTACCGAAATGACATGCTCATGGAGATCAATCCACTGGTTCTTTGGTGTCCCATCGAAGCAGGGTGTTTTTTCCTGGAGTTTGATTATCTTTTGAGGAAGCAAAGAATACTCCTGCTAGATAGAAGTCAGAGATGACAGCTTTAACATCCGTGGAGCTGTAAGAAGAAAAAAATAGCAGGTTTTTGGGTGAGGAGATGTCAAGGACGAGGGACTGAAGTTGCAGTTAATTGCAATACACAGCTGGCTTGGTGACACCACATGCGGGCTTTGCGTTCTGGACTAGTGTTGAGACATGGGAGGCTCTGTGGGTGTCAGTGCCCATATACGCCCCCCCCCCCCGCAGAACGCTCCATGTGGCCTTTCTGAATGTCCTAACAAATTGATACATTTTTTGTAACACAAATTGATTAAATACATTTTCATCTTTAAAGAAAGGACCACCTGTGGTGCTCTCTTAGAACTACACAAAAGCAATTATATTTTGTTCTTCTGTTTATTTGAAAAAAGCTGGTAATAAGGCGTTCTTTCTCTTAGCTAGTGGCTGAGAGATAGGATGAAGGGCAACCACTAAATGTTTCATTATTCAGCCAAAGAAAATGTCTATTCTTAATGACAGTTCTTTTTAAAAGGATTTTTAGAAACTTATTAGTACCAAATGAAGTGCCTTAGATTTAAAGTGCCGCTAGATTTAAAACACAGATACCTATTATATTCTGTTTAATATATTTTTATGTTGGAATCGTTTATTAAGCCCTAAGAGCAACCGCAGAAATATCCTTAATAAAGCAGCACGTTGTAACCATCAAAGATGCTCGTGGAGAATCGTCCTCATAACAGAGAATAATAATTCTCCACTGAGAAAGTTCTCCACCTGTGGTCTTAGGAGTGCTTATAATGTTACGTATCATTTTGTGTATATGTGTATTTTCAGGAAAGAAAAACTATAGCTTTTATCAAATTCTCATGAAAGTCTCTGATCTCTTTAAATGTATTAATAATTATTACAGTTGTAAAATTGAGATAATGATCTCTTTTGCAGACTGTTTGACTCTACATATTAGAAACAGTATTTTAAGAGACAACTACCACATTGCCTAATCGATGTTCAATACATGTTAGTTAAATTTCCACTGGCAGGGCTAAGGCAAATACTGCTAAAGATCATTTGGAAAAGGAGGAAGTATCAATAATTTGGAAATAAGAGAATAAAGTGGAATTTTGAATAGATGGATGAGAGAAAGCAAAAAGATGTACCTGTTGAAGGAAGTGATAATTGCTTCATGTACTCCTGGGTGAGGTCCAGGATCTTGTCTGTTTTCAGGTGTTCTCAGGATAGGTCGAACTCCAGGACAAAGGGAATAGGAGAATGTTGTTGATAATAGTAATGATTTTATAGGTCAATGGCATGCTTTATTTTATTTGTTTTTTTTA
>NW_019154296.1:87028-104097 GCF_002288905.1 Enhydra lutris kenyoni
TGCCTCTCTACCTGCCTGTGATCTCTGTCTGTCAAATAAATAAATAAAATCTTAAAAAAATAAAAAATTCTTTGAGAGGAGTCAAGGTGGCAGAGAAGTAGCAGGCTGAGACTACTTCAGGTAGCAGGAGATCAGCTAGATAGCTTATCTAAAGATTGCAAACACCTACAAATCCAACGGGAGATAGAAGAGAAGAAGAACAGCAATTCTAGAAACAGAAAATCAACCACTTTCTGCAAGGTAGGACTGGCGGAGAAGTGAATCCAAAGCGACGGAAAGATAGACCGCGGGGGGAGGGGCCGGCTCCCGGCAAGCGGCTGAGCAACAGAGCACAAAATCGGGACTTTTTAAAAAGTCTGTTCCGCTGAGGGATATCATTCCAGAGGCTTAACTGGGGTGAAGCCTGCGCGGGGTCAGCGTGGCCTCAGGTCCCGCAGGGTCACAGAAGGATTGGGGGTGTCTGAGTGTCCCAGAGCTTACAGGTATTAGAACGAAGAAGCTAGCTACAGAGATAGAGCCAAGGAGTGAGCTGTAAACTCGGGGTTACCTTGAAACGGTCGCAGGCTTGGTCAGCTCGGAGTGCGGTTGGAGGCCAGGGTGACGGGAGTAATTGGGCGCTGTTCTCTGAGGTCGCACTGAGGAGTGGGGGCCCGGGCTCTCGGCTCCTCCGGGCCGGTGACTGGGAGGCTGCCATCTTCATTCCCACCCTCCAGAACTCTACGGAAAGCGCTCAGGGAACAAAAGCCCCGAAAGCAAACCCGAGCGGATTACTCAGCCCAGCAACTGGTAAGGGCGGTGCAACTCCGCCTGGGACAAAGACGCTTGAGAATCACTACAACAGGCCCCTCCCCCAGAAGAGCAACAAGAAATCCAGCCAGGACCAAGTTCACCTACCAAGGAGTGCAGTTTCAATACCAAGGAGAACAGCAGAATTCCAGAGGAGGAGAAAGTAAAGCCAGAGCTCATAGCTTTCTCCCCATGATTCTTTAGCCTTGCAGTTAATTTTTTTTTTCTTTTTCAATTTTTTTCCTCTTCTTCTGCTAAATTTTTTTAACTTTTACCCTTTTCTTTTTTAATGTTTTTTAACTAGTTTATCTATTTTTTCCTTTTTATATTTTTTCTTTATTCATTTTCTTCTTTTGTTTCATTTTTTTTTTTTCTTTCTGAACCTCTTTTTATTCTCCTTTCTCCCCCCTCACGATTTGGGATCTCTTCTGATTTGGTTAAAGCATATTTTCCTGGAGTTGTTGCCATCCTTCTAGTATTTTACTTGCTCCTTCATATAC
Source organism: Enhydra lutris kenyoni (assembly GCF_002288905.1). NCBI lineage: Eukaryota > Metazoa > Chordata > Mammalia > Carnivora > Mustelidae > Enhydra > Enhydra lutris. The sequence continues at coordinate 88,315 of NW_019154296.1, forward strand.
TCTTATCTGGACAAAATGACAAGGCTGAAAAATTCACCACAAAAAAAAGAACAAGAGGCAGTACCAAAGGCTAGGGACCTAATCAATACAGACATTGGTAATATGTCAGATCTAGAGTTCAGAATGACGATTCTCAAGGTTCTAGCCGGGCTCGAAAAAGGCATGGAAGATATTAGAGAAACCCTCTCGGGAGATATAAAAGCCCTTTCTGGAGAAATAAAAGAACTAAAATCTAACCAAGTTGAAATAAAAAAAGCTATTAATGAGGTGCAATCAAAAATGGAGGCTCTCACTGCTAGGATAAATGAGGCAGAAGAAAGAATTAGCGATATAGAAGACCAAATGACAGAGAATAAAGAAGCTGAGCAAAAGAGGGACAAACAGCTACTGGACCACGAGGGGAGAATTCGAGAGATAAGTGACACCATAAGACGTAACAACATTAGAATAATTGGGATTCCAGAAGAAGAGGAAACAGAGAGGGGAGCAGAAGGTGTATTGGAGAGAATTATTGGAGAGAATTTCGCCAATATGGCAAAGGGAACAAGCATCAAAATCCAGGAGGTTCAGAGAACCCCCCGCAAAATCAATAAGAATAGGTCAACACCCCGTCACCTAATAGGAAAATTTACAAGTGTTAGTGACAAAGAGAAAATCCTGAAAGCAGCCCGGGAAAAGAAGTCTGTAACATACAATGGTAAAAATATTAGATTGGCAGCAGACTTATCCACAGAGACCTGGCAGGCCAGAAAGAGATGGCATGATATATTCAGAGCACTAAACGAGAAAAACATGCAGCCAAGAATACTATATCCAGCTAGGCTATCATTGAAAATAGAAGGAGAGATTAAAAGCTTCCAAGACAAACAAAAACTGAAAGAATTTGCAAACACCAAACCAGCTCTACAGGAAATATTGAAAGGGGTCCTCTAAGCAAAGAGAGACCCTAAAAGTAGTAGATCAGAAAGGAACAGAGACAATATACAATAACAGTCACCTTACAGGCAATACAATGGCACTAAATTCATATCTCTCAATACTTACCCTGAATGTTAATGGGCTAAAGGCCCCAATCAAAAGACACAGGGTATCAGAATAGATAAAAAAACAAAACCCATCTATATGTTGCCTACAAGAAACACATTTTAAACTTGAGGACACCTCCAGATTTAAAGTGAGGGGGTGGAAAAGAATTTACCATGCTAGTGGACATCAGAAGAAAGCAGGGGTGGCAATCCTTACATCAGATCAATTAGATTTTAAGCCAAAGACTATGACAAGAGATGAGGAAGGACACTATATCATACTCAAAGGAACTGTGCAACAAGAAGATCTAACAATTTTAAATATCTATGCCCCTAACGTGGGAGCAGCCAACTATATAAACCAATTAATAACAAAATCAAAGAAACACATCAACAATAATACAATAATAGTAGGGGACTTTAACACTCTACTCACTGAAATGGACAGATCATACAAGCAAAAGATCAACAAGGAAATCAAGGCCTTAAATGACACACTGGACCAGATGGACATCACAGATATATACAGAACATTTCATCCCAAAGCAACAGAATACACATTCTTCTCTAGTGCACATGGAACATTCTCCAGAATAGATCTCATCCTCGGTCCTAAATCAGGTCTCAACCGGTATCAAAAGATTGGGATCATTCCCTGCATATTTTCAGACCACAATGCTCTGAAGCTAGAAATCAATCACAAGAGGAAATTTGGAAAGAACCCAAATACATGGAGACTAAACAGCATCCTTCTAAAGAATGAATGGGTCAACCAGGAAATTAAAGAAGAATTGAAAAAATTCATGGAAACAAATGATAATGAAAACACAATGGTTCAAAATCTGTGGGACACAACAAAGGCAGTCCTGAGAGGAAAATATATAGCGGTACAAGCCTTTCTCAAGAAACAAGAAAGGTCTCAGGTACACAACCTAACCCTACACCTAAAGGAGCTGGAGAAAGAACAAGAAAGAAACCCTAAACCCAGCAGGAGAAGAGAAATCATAAAGATCAGAGCAGAAATCAATGACATAGAAACCAAAAAAAACAATAGAACAAATCAATGAAACTAGGAGCTGGTTCTTTGAAAGAATTAATAAGATTGATAAACCCCTGGCCAGACTTATCAAAAAGAAAAGAGAAAGGACCCAAATAAATAAAATCATGAATGAAAGAGGAGAGATCACAACTAACACCAAAGAAATACAGATGATTATAAGAACATACTATGAGCAACTCTACACCAACAAATTTGACAATCTGGAAGAAATGGATGCTTTCCTAGAGATATATATACTACCACAACTGAACCAGGAAGAAATTGAAAGCCTGAACAGACCCATAACCAGTAAGGAGATTGAAACAGTCATCAAAAATCTCCAAACAAACAAAAGCACAAGGCCAGACGGCTTCCCGGGGAAATTCTACGAAACATTTAAAGAAGAACTAATTCCTATTCTCCTGAAACTGTTCCAAAAAATAGAAATGGAAGGAAAACTTCCAAACTCATTTTATGAGGCCAGCATCACCTTGATCCCAAAACCAGACAAGGATCCCATCAAAAAAGAGAACTACAGACCAATATCCTTGATGAACACAGATGCAAAAATTCTCATCAAAATAATAGCCAATAGGATTCAACAGTACATTAAAAGGATTATTCACCACGACCAAGTGGGATTTATTCCAGGGCTACAAGATTGGTTCAACATCCGCAAATCAATGTGAAACAACACATCAATAAAAGAAAAAACAAGAACCATATGATACTCTCCATAGATGCTGAAAAAGCATTTGACAAAGTACAGCATCCCTTCCTGATCAAAACTCTTCAAAGTGTAGGGATAGAGGGCACATACCTCAATATTATCAAAGCCATCTATGAAAAACCCACCGCAAATATCATTCTCAATGGAGAAAAACTGAAAGCTTTTCCGCTAAGGTCAGGAACACGGCAGGGATATCCATTATCACCACTGCTATTCAACATAGTAATAGAAGTCCTAGCCTCAGCAATCGGACAACAAAAAGAAGTTAAAGGCATCCAAATCAGCAAAGAAGAAGTCAAACTCTCACTCTTCGCAGATGATATGATACTATATGTGCAAAACCCAAAAGTCTCCACTGCAAAACTGCTAGAACTTGTACAGGAATTCAGTAAAGTGTCAGGATATAAAATCAATGCACAGAAATCAGTTGCATTTCTCTACATCAACATCAAGACAGAAGAAAGAGAAATTAAGGAGTCAATCCCATTTACAATTGCACCCAAAACTATAAGATACCTAGGAATAAACCTAACCAAAGAGACTAAGAATCTATACACAGAAAACTATAAAATACTCACGAAAGAAATTGAGGAAGACACAAAGAAATGGAAAAATGTTCCATGCTTCTAGATTGGAAGAATAAATATTGTGAAAGTGTCTATGCTACCTAAAGCAATCTACACATTTAATGCAATTCCTATCAAAGTACCATCCATTTTTTTCAAAGAAATGGAACAAATAATCCTAAAATTTATATGGAACCAGAAAAGACCTCGAATAGCCAAAGGAATATTGAAAAAGAAAGCCAAAGTTGGTGGCACCACAATCCCGGACTTCAAGCTCTATTACAAAGCTGTCATCATCAAGACAGCATGGTACTGGCACAAAAACAGACACATAGATCAATGGAACAGAATAGAGAGCCCAGAAATAGACCCTCAACTCTATGGTCAACTAATCTTCGACAAAGTGGGAAAGAGTGTCCAATGGAAAAAAGACAGACTCTTCAATAAATGGTGTTGGGAAAATTGGACAGCCACATGCAGAAAAATGAAATTGGATCATTTCCTTACACCACACACGAAAATAGACTCAAAATGGATGAAGGACCTCAATGTGAGAAAGGAATCCATCAAAATCCTTGAGGAGAACACAGGCAGCAACCTCTTCAACCTCAGCCGCACCAACATCTTCCTAGGAACATCGCCAAAGGCAAGGGAAGCAAGGGCAAAAATGAACTATTGGGATTTTATCAAGATCAAAAGCTTTTGCACAGCAAAGGAAACAGTTAACAAAACCAAAAGACAACTGACAGAATGGGAGAAGATATTTGCAAACGACATATCGGATAAAGGGCTAGTGTCCAAAATCTATAAAGAACTTAGCAAACTCTACACCCAAAGAACAAATAATCCAACCAAGAAATGGGCAGAGGACATGAACAGACATTTCTGCAAAGAAGACATCCAGATGGCCAACAGACACATGAACAAGTGCTCCATATCTCGGCATCAGGGAAATACAAATCAAAACCACAATGAGATATCACCTCACACCAGTCAGAATGGCTAAAATTAACAAGTCAGGAAATGACAGATGTTGGCGAGGATGCGGAGAAAGGGGAACCCTCCTACACTGTTGGTGGGAATGCACGCTGGTGCAACCACTCTGGAAAACAGCATGGAGGTTCCTCAAAATGTTGAAAATAGAACTACCCTATGACCCAGCAATTGCACTGCTGGGTATTTACCCTAAAGATACAAACGTAGTTATCCGAAGGGGCACGTGCACCCGAATGTTTATAGCAGCAATGTCTACAATAGCCAAACTATGGAAAGAACCTAGATGTCCATCAACAGATGAATGGATAAAGAAGAAGTGGTATATATATACAATGGAATACTATGCAGCCATCAAAAGAAATGAAATCTTGCCATTTGCAATGACGTGGATGGAACTAGAGGGTATCATGCTTAGCGAAATAAGTCAATTGGAGAAAGACAACTATCATATGATCTCCTTGATATGAGGAAGTGGAGATACAACATGGGGGGTTAAGGGGGTAGGAGAAGAGTAAATGAAACAAGATGGGATTGGGAGGGAGACAAACCATAAGTGACTCTTAATCTCACAAAACAAACTGAGGGTTGATGGGGGGAGGGGGGTTGGGAGAGGGGGTGTGGGGTTATGGACATTGGGGAGGGTATGTGCTATGGTGAGTGCTGTGAAATGTGTAAACCTGGCGATTCACAGACCTGTACCCCTGGGGATAAAAATATATGTTTAAAAAAATAATAATAAAATTTAAATTAAAAAAATAAAATAAAATAAAATAAAATTCTTACCAGTAATATTTTCTATTTATCATTAAAAAGCTCCAAATATTTTATGGGTATTATCATAATTAATGCTTACATTAACCTTGGGAAATGAATAAGCAAATAAATTATTTTCTCTACTACATAATGAAGGACCTGAGACACCCACCCTATCTTTCAGTCGTTTTCCTATGGAACTTAGCTTTCTAAACTATAAACAGAGCTCAACACTTGACCACACTGCCAGTATCTGGATAGAGTCTATAATAAGGACCCACGGGTGTAATGATAGATGAGTTTCTACAAATTTTAACAGTTTTCTGAAATATTTGCATTGGAAGCCTGTATTCATGCTTCTAATCACCATGAATTTGGCAGTCATATTCAGGTAACTATTTCTAGCATTCTGTGGATGGGAAAATATCAATGCGTCAACACTGTAGTGACAAAGTGTGTGTGTGTGTGTGTGTGTGTTTGTGTGTGCACACACGTGTGTTTTAATTAATTAATTAACACATTAGTTTTCATTCTAAGGCTTTAAAATTTTTCCTGGGATTTCAGCGCTGTGGTCTGGGAGTTCCTGTAGTCAATGCACTCTTAGCAGAACTTGGGAGCTTCTGATCAGAAAGACGGAAATTTAAGAATGACATAGGAAAGTTAAGCCAATCTTGGAAAGAGTGAGGGAGAGTACATTAAAATTGCATCTCAGGGGTGCCTGGGTGGCTCAGTGGCTTGAGCCTCTCCCTTCAGCTCGGGTCATGATCTCAGGGTCCTGGGATCGAGCCCCGCATTGGGCTCTATGCTCAGCAGGGAGCCTGCTTCCCCCTCCCCTCTCTCTGCATGCCTCTCTGCCTAATTGTGAGCTCTCTCTCTGTGTCAAATAAATAGTTAAAAAAAAAAAAAAAAGAAAGAAACTGCATCTCAGAGTGTGCTTCCCAGGGAATGCACGTGCAACGGGTGATCTTGGGAAAGGTCAAGACAGAAAGCAATAAGTTGGAGCTTTAGAACTGGATCACTTGCTACCCACTGGCAATCAGGACCTTCCCTGCTAGGGACACATGGTGCACTACAATCTCTGGCACAAGTGGCAGGTCCAGTGGTTGAAACTCTCCAGGTGTCATGGGGATGTCATGCCAGTGGGGGAAAATATGTTCACTGGTGCATTGTGTGAAGAAGGAAAGGCATAGTAACAATAAATAAGACAATGCCATTGGGTGGTTCTTAGTAAGAAAGATGGGTATTCCAAGAAAAGATGAAGAAAAACTAAGAGGGGTTGGTCACTGATGGATAGTTAAGTGAAAGTCATAGGGCCTCCTCGCCAGCTGGCAGTCACTAATCTCTTGCAGAGGGTAAGGAAAGTTGAAGGTCAGGGTCAAGACTTAATATTTGGAGTAGCTGAAGTCCAAAGAAAGTTAAACCATCAATCAAGGCAGTTCTGTCCTGCCAAACTGAGAGCTCTCTTTGTGAAAGAAGCAGATCTCTAGGGGACTCAGCACAGACAAGACACTGCTGTGTACCCACTCCATGCAAGCAACTTAGTTAGTTGGGCCCATCAAATGGCAGATTCTATGGTATTAAAGGTCCTGGTGGTGGGTAAAGATGACATGTGGAAGTTATGGAAAGTTTCAGTGACATCACAATGCAAACTAAACGTCTTGAGCAAAGTGATGCTCTCTAAGGCTTCTGAAAAACAGTTCTTGGCATGCCACTAAGATAGAGATCTTGCCCCTGGGGAACTAAGTGATCTTGCTGCCATATTTACTACCATGAGTATGGGATTTTCAGACACATCAACTCAAATGAAAAAGCGGGCCAGCAACAATTATTGTTAAGATGGGTAGAGTAGGGGTGCCTAGGTGGCTCAGTAGGTTAAATGCCTGCCTTTGGCTCAAGTCGTGATCTTTGGGTCCTGGGATTGAGTCCCACATCGAGCTCCCTGCTCAGCAAGGAGTCTCCTTCTCTCTGTCTCTCTCCCGCTGCCCCTCCCCACTGCTTGTTCTCTCTCTCTCTGTGTGTGTGTGTCAAATAAATAAATATTTTTTTAAAAAGAGAGAGATAGGTGAAACACCAGCAGAACCAGCCATCACAAGCAAAATGCATGAGCTTGTGGACCACATTTCCGTATCATGACTGTTGGACGAGAAGCTCCCCCTCGGCTCATACCTATAGCTGTTATGAAAGATCTTTTACAACCAGAGGACTGAAGAAAAGCCTGAGCTTGGGTCAGATGCAGGTCAGCCTGGTACATGAATGCAAGTTAAAGGAAGGCAGCTGTGGGGGAGACAAGATGGCGGGGAAGTAGGAGGAGGCGCCGTTTCAACCTGTACCCTAAAGTGAGCTGATTACCTACCAAAGAACTCTGATCACCCATGAAATCAGCCTGAGATCAGAATTATACACGTCTGGATCTCTACAGGGGCAGAAGACGCCAGTGGGCAGGTAAAGCGGAGTGGGAACGTCTGACTGATATTGGAAGATAAACAAAAGGGGGAGGGAGCCACCAGAGAGGACCCATTGGAAAGTAATATCCCTAATACGAGAGTGCCCTATGTCTGGGGACCAGCATTAACTTGGAGACTGGTTGAAAGCACTCAAAAAAAGCAAAGGATCGCGGGGGGGAAATTGTGGGAATCGGGCCAGCCTGGGACAGGGGCTCAAGTCCCTGGACCCCGGACAGCCTCCCCTGGCGCTGAGCCAGAGAGAGTGCGGCAGAGAAACCAGGTCTTGGTCCCTGAGCCACCAGCGCGCCCGAGAACGCGTGGGGTCTGGCTCCTGTGAGGGGCTGGAAGCCTTGCCAGAAGGCAGAATGCCGAGCCATGCTAACAGAGCCTGAGATGCGCGCACCACTCACACTCCCCTGAGAGAGGTGCGCGCAGGCCCAGCCCAGCACTCATAGACCTGCACCATTCTATCAGAGGCTGAGATGTGCATGCGCCCCAAACCCTCCCCTGAGAAAGGTGCGCAAAGGCCCAGTCTGGTGCTCTCGGACCCCTGCTGTGCTATCAGAGCCTGAGACTTGCGCGACCCACAGCCTCCCCTGAGACAGGTGAGTGCAGGCCCTGCGCTCTTAGACCCAGAAAGACCAGTCACTCCCAGCCGGGGCCAGTGGGAAAATCTGTGTAAGATCGCTGCTTGGAACCTCTCTGGCGGTCTGGAGCTGCCCAGACAGCCGCAGCTGCCATGGTTTTGGGTACAAGCAGAAGATCCTGCATCAGGGACCTCGACTCGGAACCTGCTCTGCCAGCAGCCAAGGGGGAATTTATATGGGCTCTGCAGGACCCACAGGGGACCAGACTGAGGCTTCTCTCTGAGAGGGAGGTCAGGATGCAGTTTGCTTTCCTCTAAACCTACAAAAACCATCAAAAGAGGTCAAGGCAAGAGAAAAAAGAAGTGAACAAACATAAAAACTTCCAGAGAACAAAAGCCTGAAAAAAACGGTTTCCTCAGAGCCCACCCCCTTGAGGGGGGCGGGAAGACTGAACTCAGGGAACATCATTGACTGAAAACCCACGTGGCAGGCCCCTCCCCCAGAAAACCAACCAGAAAAGAAAAGAAAAAAAAAGACTACAAGAGAACAACCACCACTAATTCATAGGACAACTTTTATTTTTAACTCTTTCCGACTATTCTGGTTCATTTTCTTTTATATAGATAATTTTTTAACTTATTTACCATCACAGTGAGATGTCCAGTACATCAAATTCCATAATAACCTTCTAACCTGAACTTTTTGATACATACACCTGTTTTCCTTTTGCATTTCTATTTTTTAAATTTATTTTTCAATTTTAGTTTAGTTTAGTCTAGTTTATTCCTTTATTTTTATTTTCTAATATTCATAAAGAGTTAAACTTCAAGGTAATCCCCTTTCCCCAATCAATGGTACCCCTATAGGTAAACCAATTTTTAATCCTCTTTTATCTTAGGAAAGTTGAGTCCTTTAACAAAGATCTCAAGATACATCCAGGAAGAATCAAAACAACCTTCCTCGCCCACACTGAGAATTTATAACCACTCTCCCATCTTTTTCTTCCACCAGTGTTTCTGTGTTTTTGTGTTTGTCCTGAGAGTATATAAATCTTATACTTTGGGTTCTTTTTGATGAGGTTCTTCCTTCATTTGCATATATATATATATATTTTTTTTCCCCTCTTGATATATACTTTTATCAGTCTTTTTGTCTGTTTTTGTTTGTATACTTCATAAATCATACCTTGGGGCCCATTTGGGCTGAACCGTCTCTTTTATCTTCACGTTTTTAACTGTTTCTCTCTTTCTCTCTCTCTCTTTTTTTTTCTTTTCTTTTTTCTCTCATTTGGTGGGGAATCCTGATTGCTCAGAAGCGTTCACGGTGCACCTTGACTGCACCACGGTTGATACATCCAGCTACATCCGTTCAGTCATCTCTCACCAAAATGACTAGGAGGAGGAATGCCCAACAGAAGAAAAATACAGAGGATGGGCCTTCTGCAACAGAGCTAACGGCTATCAACATAGACAATATGTTGGAAAGAGAATTCAGGCTAACAATTATCCAGGCAATAACTAGGTTGGAGAAAACCATGAATGACCAAATGGAATTGATTAGGGCAGAACTGAAAGCGACCAGGGATGATGTTCACAATGTTAGGGCACAGCTGAAAGCCACCAGGGATGAGGTTCACAATGCTCTCAATGAGTTCCAATCTAATCTAAACTCTCTAAAAGCTAGGGTAACTGAGACAGAAGATAGAATTAGTGATCTGGAGGACAAACAGAAAGGATCAGGAAGAAGCCTGGAACAAATAGCTTAGAAGCCACGAAAACAGAATCAGGGAAATAAATGATGCCATGAAACGTTCCAATGTCAGAATTATTGGAATCCCTGATGGGGAGGAGAAAGAAAGAAGTCTAGAAGATACAGTGGAACAAGTTCTTCATGAAAATTTTCCCAATCTCGCCAAGGGAACCAGCGTTCATGTACTAGAGGCCGAACGGTCTCCACCCAAGATTATAGATTCCAAAAAAACACCAAGGCACCTGATAGTCAAATTGAGAAATTATAATTATAGATATAATCTCTTGAAAGCTGCTAGGACAAAGAGGCTCCTTACTTACAGAGGAAAGTCCATCAGAATAACGGTCAGACCTGTCCACAGAGACCTGGCAAGCCAGAAAGGGCTGGCAAGATATATTCAGAGCACTAAATGAGAAGAACATGCATCCAAGAATACTTTATCCAGCAAGACTGACATTCAAAATGGATGGAGAGATAGAGTTATCAAGACCGGCAAGGCTTAAAAGACTATGCAACCACCAAGCCGACACTGCAAGAAATATTAAGGGGGGTTCTATAAAAGAGGAAAAATCCTAAGAATAGCATTGAACAGAAATATAAAGACAGTCTACAGAAAGAAAGACTTCAAAGGTAACAGGATGTCAATAAAAACGTATCTTATCAATAATCACTCTCAATGTGAATGGCCTAAATGTGCCCATAAAACGATACAGGGTTGCAGATTGGATAAAAGGACAAGACCCATCCATATCTTGTCTACAAGAGACCCATTTTGAACCTAAAGATACACACAGACTGAAAGTGAAGGGATGGAGAAGCATCTTTCATGTCAATGGGCCTCAAAAGAAGACCGGGGTAGTGATTCTCATATCAGATAAATTCGATTTTAGACTAAAGACTGTACTCAGAGATACAGAAGAAAACTACATAATTCTTAAAGGGACTATCCAACAAGATGATCTAACAATTGTAAATATCTATGCCCCAATATGGGAGCAGCCAATTACATAAGAAAACTATTAATCAATATAAAAAGTCATATTGATATGAATACATTAATAGTAGGAGATCTTAACATGCCTCTCTCAGAAATAGACAGATCATCGAAGCAGAAAATCAATAAAGAAACAAGAGCATTGAATGACACATTGGACCAGATGGACCTCATAGATATATGCAGAACATTCCACCCTAAAACAACAGAATACTCATGCTTCTCAAGTGCACATGGAACCTTCTCCAGAATAGACCACATACTGGGTCACAAATCAGGACTCAACCGATACCAAAAGACTGACATTATTCCCTGCATATTCTCAGATCACAATGCTTTGAAACTGGAACTCAATCACAAGGAAAACTTCAGAAGGAATTCAAACACCTGGAAGCTAAAGACCACCTTGCTTAAGAATGCTTGGATCAACCAAAAGATCAAAGAAGAACTGAAACAATTCATGGAAACCAATGAGAATGAAGATACTTCGGTCCAAATCCTATGAGATACAGCAAAGGCGGTCCTAAGGGGGAAATACATAGCCATCCAAGCCTCCCTCAAAAAAAATTGAAAAATCCAAAATACACCAGCTGTCTCTACACCTTAAAGAGCTGGAGAACCAACAACAAATCAACTCCACGCATAAGAAGGGAAATAATCAAGATTAGAGCAGAGATCAATGAGGTAGAAACAAGAGATACAGTAGAAAATATCAATGAAACTAGAAGCTGGTTTTTTGAAAGAATCAATAAGATCGATAAACCACTGGCCACACTAATCCAAAAGAAAAGAAAGCCCAAATTAATAAAATTATGAATGAAAAGGGAGAGATCACAACTAACACCAAGGAAGTAGAAACAATCATCAGAAGTTATCATCAACAGTTATATGCCAATAAGCTAAGCAACCTAGATGAAATGGATGCATTCCTGGAAAACTATAAACTCCCAAAATTGAACCAGGAAGAAATTGACAATCTGAATAGACTGGTATCTAGTAACGAGATTGAAGCAGTGATCAAAAACCTCCCAAAAAATAAGAGCCCAGGACCTAACGGATTCCTTGGGGCATTCTATCAAACTTTCAAAGAAGAAATAATACCTATTCTCCTGAATCTGTTTCAAAAAATTGAAGCAGAAAGAAAAATTCCAGACTCATTTTATGAAGCCAGCATTACCCTGATCCCCAAACCAGGCAAAGATCCTACTAAAAAGGAGAATTTCAGACCAATATCACTGATGAATATGGATGCTAAGATTCTCAACAAGATCCTAGCAAACAGGATCCAACAGTACATTAAAAAGATTATCCACCATGACCAGGTGGGATTCATCCCTGGGCTACAAAGATGGTTCAACATTTGCAAATCAATCAATGTGATAGAACAAATCAATAAGAGAAGAGAGAAGAACCACATGGTCCTCTTAATTGATGCGGATAAAGCATTTGACAAAATTCAGCGTCCGTTCCTGATTAAGACGCTTCAAGGTATAGGGATAGAGGGAACATTCCTGAACTTCATAAAATCTATCTATGAAAGACCCACAGCAAATATCATCCTCAATGGGAAAAAGCTTGCAGCCTTCCCTTTGAGATCAGGAACATGACAAGGATGACCACACTCACTGCTCTTGTTCAACATAGTATTAGAAGTCCTAGCAACAGCAATCAGACAACAAAGAGAAATAAAAGGTATCCAAATTGGCAAGGAAGAAGTCAAACTCTCTCTCTTCACAGATGACATGATTCTTTATATGGAAAACCCAAAAGACTCCACCCCCAAACTACTAGAACTCATAAAGCAATTCAGTAATGTGGCAGGATACAAAGTCAATGTACAGAAATCAGTGGCTTTCTTATACACTAACCATGAAAATACAGAAAGGGAAATTAAAGAATCGATTCCATTTACTATAGCACCAAGATTCATAAGATACCTGGGAATATACCTAACCAAAGAGGTAAAGGATCTGTCCTCGAGGAACTACAGGACACTCATGAAAGAAACTGAAGAAGACACAAAAAGATGGAAGACCATTCCATGCTTTTGGATCGGAAGAATAAACATTGTTAAAATGTCTATACTGCCTAGAACAATCTATATATATATTTTTTAATTTGACAGACAGAGATCACAAGTAGGCAGAGAGGCAGGCAGAGAGAGAGGAAGGGAAGCAGGCTCCCTGCTGAGCAGAGAGCCCGACGCAGGACTTGATCCCAGGACTCCGAGATCATGAACTGAGCTGAAGGCAGCAGCTCAACCCACTGAGCCACCCAGGCGCCCGCAATCTATACTTTTAATGCCATTCCGATCAAAACTCCACCGGTATTTTTCAAAGAGCTGGAGAAAATAATCCTAAAATTTGTATGGAATCCGAAGAGACTACGAATTGCTAAGGAAATGTTGAAAAACAAAAATAAAACTGGCTGCATCACGTTACCTGATTTCAAGCTTTACTACAAAGCTGTGATCACCAAGATAGCATGGTACTGGCATAAAAACAGACACATAGACCAGTGTAATACAGTAGAGAGCCCAGATATGGACCCTCAACTCTGTGGTCAGATAATCTTCAACAAAATAGGAAAAATATACAGTGGAAAAAAGACTCGTCTCTTCAGTAAATGGTGCTGGGAAAACTGGACAGCTATATGTAGAAGAATGAAACTCGACCATTCTCTTACACCATACACAAAGATAAACTCGAAATGGATGAAAGACCTCAACGTGAGACAGGAATCCATCAGAATCCTAGAGGAGAACATAGGCAGTAACCTCTTTGATATCAGCCACAGCAACTTCTTTTAAGATATGTCTCCAAAGGAAAAGGAAACAAAAGCGAAAATGAACTTTTAGGATTTCATCAAGATCAAAAGCTTCTGCTCAGCAAAGGGAACAGTCAACAAAACAGAGAGACAACCCACGGAATGGGAGAAGATATTTGCAAATGACAGTACACACAAAAGGTTGATATCCAGGATCTAAAAAGAACCCCTCAAACTCAACACACACAAAACAGATAATCATATCAAAAAATGGGCAGAAGATATGAACAGACACTTCTCCAAGGAAGACATACAAATGGCTATCAGACACATGAAAAAATGTTCATCATCACTAGCCATCAGGGAGATTCAAATTAAAACCACATTGAGATACCACCTTACACCAGTTCGAATGGCCAAAATTATCAAGACAGGAAACAACATGTGTTGGAGAAGATGTGGAGAAAGGGGAACCCTCTTACACTGTTGGTGGGAATCCAAGTTGGTGCAGCCACTTTGGAGAACAGTGTGGAGATTCCTCAAGAAATTAAAAATAGAGCTTCCCTATGACCCTACAATTGCACTACTGGGTATTTACCCAAAAGATACAGATGCAGTGAAAAGAAGGGCCATCTGTACCCCAATGTTTATAGCAGTAATGGTCACGGTCACCAAACTGGAAAGAACCAAGATGCCCTCCAATGGACGAATGGATAAGGAAGATGTGGTCCATATACACGATGGAGTATTATGCCTCCATCAGAAAGGATGAATACCCAACTTCTGTAGCAACATGGACAGGACTGGAAGAGATTATGCTGAGTTAAATAAGTGAAGCAGAGAGTCAATTATCATATGGTTTCACTTATTTGTGGAGCATTAACAAATAACATGGAGGACATGGGTGAAATGGAAAGAAGGGAGTTGAGGGAAATTGGAAGGAGAGGTGAACCATGAGAGACTATGGACTCTGAAAAACAACCTGTGGGTCTTGAAGGGGCAGGGGTGGGAGGTTGGGGGAACAAGGTGGTGGGTGTTAGGGAGGGCACATATTGCATGGAGCACTGGGTGTGGTGCAAAAACAATGAATTCTATTATGCTGAAAAGAAATTAAAAAAAAAGATCAGAGTTCAATAAAAGGCATTAAATATTTTTTAAAAATTACTATCCATAGTTTCGAAATATTAATTCTTCCAATTCAGGAGCATGATATATCTTTCCATTTATTTCTGTCTTCTTCAATTTTGTTATGATTTTGAAGGTACAAGTCTTTCACCTCCCTGGTTAAATTTATTTCTAAAAATTTTATTGCTTTTGATGTACTTGTGCATAGTATTTTCTTAATTTTTGATAGTTTACTTTTAGTATATGGAAATGCCACGTCTTTCTTTACATAACTCTTGTCTCCCACAACTTTATTGAATTCATTTATTAATTGGAGGGAGTTTTAAGAGTTTTGTATGTATATTGTTTCATCTCCAAATAATGACAGTTTTGTTTCTTACTAATTTGGAATTTTTTCAATTCCGATTACTATAACTATAAAATCCAGTACTATGTTGAATAAAGGTGGAAAGTGTCCTTTGTTGCATTTTTGTATTTTTGCATCAGAATAAAATCTTTCAAGTTTCCATCATTGAGTATGATATTAGCTACAGTTCTCTCATATATGACCTTCATTATCTTAAGATATGTTCTCTCTATATCCATCTTGTTAGGGATTTTTATGATCAATGGATCCTGAGTTTTGTCAAGTGTTTTTTCTTTAACTACTGAGATAATCATATAATTTTTATCTTTTTTTTTGTTAATGTTTTGTATCATACTAATTTTTTATTATGACCCACCCTTGCATCCTCAAATAAGTTCTACTTTATCAGGTGAATAATCCATAATAAAATGTGTATAATAAAAAAAAAAAAAGAAACTTAGAACATGACATCTGAGATTTCACTCTCACCCAGGAAAAGGGCAAGACTACATCTAGCCTGCATACCAACCCTTCCCCCAGGAGAGAAAGTTTGTCTCTGCTTTGCCCTGCACCCCTTGGAAAGGGAGGCAGGCCAAGATATGTGACTCCCATGACATTTGGTTAATCTAGGAATGGTGGGCCCAGGCTTCTCTGCCCTGCTGA
>NW_019154296.1:104176-107338 GCF_002288905.1 Enhydra lutris kenyoni
CATTCTACTTCCAAGTATGTATTCCTCTGAAGGAAATTATTCAACACTGTTATTCTGGAACCTTGGGAGGCATCTCGGGCAGATGCTACCTTATCTCAGAAACCTGAGTCCCAAGAACACCTGAGACGTTCTCTTACTCCTAGGGCCTTCACCTCTTCTACAATCCGGCCCCCAGCAGTTTCTCCTTCCAGTGAGTCTCCTTTTTTCAGGTAGAGACGATATGTGGGTGGTCATTGCTCTTTAGTTTGTATGAGACCATCTTGCTGTTCTACAAGGTGTGAACTGCCTTCTTCTTCCTCTTTCTTGGGAGAGCAGTGGAGATAGTTGAAAGGGGTTCCCTGCTCCTGGTGGTGGTGTGCTGGGAGTGGTGGTGGTGGGAGATGTGCATAAATAAAGGTGGGTCCTAGGGCTGCTTAGAGAAGATGAAGCTCCCCCACCCCAGTAGAATCTGGCCTTCTCTACTGCTTCTCTTGGAGGTGCTGGAAAGAGTTCTGTTTATTTGTATGAAGACAACTTCATGCCAAAATTTTTCTTTCTGGCATCTATATGCCAGTATTCTTAGTATTCTTCGTCTGCCTACTCTTTTCCTTCTCTACCCTTTTCTTGCTCTTCAGCAAAGTCAAGGTCAGATGGAAAGTATGGCAGCTGAAGCCCTCACTGACTCCATGCTTCACGTGTTCCTGGAGGACCTCCAAGCTGGGAAGGACCCGGCAGCAGGCCATGCCCCTGAAGCCACTATCCAGGGCCACAAGCCATTCAGGGGTCTTGGCTTGGGGATATTCCTCAGCAGCTGGAGGCACTGGTGGACCGTCAGCCTCCTTCCTTTTCTCTTGGGCTTCATTATGCCAGCAGGACTCACCGCCAATTAGGATTTCCTTCGTATATGCGCAAGAGGGGGTGACTGCTCCCTGGACATTTTCAGGAGAGGTCATTTCTTCTATTTTTGTTTTCTTGGTGGGAGGCTCCAGGCCTTCCTGTTGAACACTTAAGACAGCCACCCCCATTTCATTTTGACATGCATGTAGTCAACTTTCATGACTCTTTCCTCTTCCGTGTGTGCTGAGGACACAGAAGGCTCAGGATCATCAACCAGATGCAATGGAAAGGAGCTATATGGAAAGGGTGAGGAAGTCTCATGTTCCTTGGAGTGTTCAATACCAGAAACAACCTGGTCAGTTTGAGGAACACCTAGGAAAGAAAATTTCAAATGTAAGACAAATAGGATAAGTCTGCGGTATCTGGAGGAGGCGAGATGCCCATGAGACTATTCCTATGCAGACATGTGGAGCCTAAGTATATATACATGTNGAGACTATTCCTATGCAGACATGTGGAGCCTAAGTATATATACATGTGATATTTCAGAATTCTCTGAGTGCTAGGCTTTGAGGTGTGTACATGGTCTAACTCTGTGGGAATGAGGGTGTGGTGTGTCTTGTGGAGTGGCAAGTGTGTTTTGGGACACATCTGATGAGTGGTTGGTTTTTTTCTTTTTTTTTTTCTTCAGTATTTTATTTGAGAGAGAGGAGGGGTGGGGGGAGAGGGACAAGCAGACTCTCTACTAAGCATGGATCTGATGATGGTGCAAGGTGACGGCGGATGAGTGTATGCATGCGTATTCCACAGTGTGACAGAGCATATGAACAAGTGCAGGAGTGGTGCCGTTTCTTGTCGTGAGACAACAGGACTTAGAGTGTTACCAGAAGTGACCTGAGCTCCCCAAACATGCAGCTCTGTGAAGTGATGATGTCTTCGTGCATGAAGTGGCACGTGGATCAGAAAGGCTCTATAGGAAAGTGCATCCCTCTCAGGGTGTATCAATTTTCCGCAGTTTGGCTTAGAGTGAAAGAGTTAAACCAGGTGATTGGTGTGAGGGGATGTAAATTCCTTATGGCATTAGTGTGTAAATGGGTGAGTCTGATTGTGTGAAGGAGTGAGGGTATGAGGGCATAGCTGCGCCCTCACATACTAGAGAACGGGAAGGTTGATGAAGAATGAAGGCATGTCTAAAAGCAAAGGGAAGGAGAAATGGGACCATAACTGGTAGGAAGGCAGACAGATGCAGGAGTGTGTGTGAGGATATGAGTTCATGCTCACCTGAGGGCGAAGACTATGATGAAAGGCCCACACCAGCACAGTGCGCTTCCTGACGCCCACCTGTCCCAGTACTCACGAGTAACTGGGTCCTAACCCAGAAGGCACATTCCCATTTGTCCCTATGCGGAGCCTTCAGTCCTAGTGCCTCTGCCTGAAGCCCTCTTTAGATTTTTAAGTGGCGACTTAAGTAAAAGGGCTTGGGCTGAGCAGCTCAGTTGTACCTCTCATCCATGCTCAGACCCCACCTGTGTATTTCCCTTACCATCCTCATTAGCACGAATGAGCTTAGATAGAGAGGAGACACAAGAGAAATATTGTGAGGCAGAGGACCTTTATTCCGCTGCCTCACCACCAGGAGGGACCACGGCAGAGGACTTAGGCTGAGCCACATCCTCTTGACTCTTCCTCTTGAATTCTGGTGAATGGAATAAAAATAAAACAATATATTGAGATGCGGCATTTTCTGGAGTCTGTATCCTTTCAAAAGAGCCACATTGGGGTTAAAGCCTCTGCCTTCGGCTCGGGTCATGGTCTCGGGGTCCTGGGATCGAGCCCCGCATCAGGCTCTCTGCTCAGCGGGGAGCCTGCTTCCCTTCCTCTCTCTCTCTCTCTGCCTGCCTCTCTGCCTACTTGTGATCTCTGTCAAATAAATAAATAAAATCTTAAAAAAAAAAGAGCCACATTGAGTGAACACTGTAAGTTAGACAACATTACCACACATGACACTTGCTCTCACAGAAATTAAGTGATTTCCTCAGTAGAAAACTGTAATATTAAGGTGAATTTACCTTTTAAAACTTCACTTACTCCAAAAAAAGAAGTAAATAACAATTATCAAAATTGTGTTTATGGTGGATTCAGTGGGGGTGGTGTATTTTCTGGTGACTTAGTATGTGTGCCATGTTTGTGAACACAGTCTGATGTGTGTATGTGTCTGTCACGTTTCCTCAACATCTATGTAGAGAGTGTAGAGGTGACATGGCCATTGCATGTGAAGGTAGCAGGAGCGTCGTGGGTTACACTGTAGCATCCTTCTAGAGACGTACAGCAGTATGTCTTCCCTGT
>NW_019154296.1:107478-109863 GCF_002288905.1 Enhydra lutris kenyoni
GACATGGTACATTTCTGCCTATTAATTAAGAACAGAGCCCTTGGGCAGTCCTTGAGCAAAGGGGTCATTTATGGCCATAGCTGAGCACTGGCACTTAAATCTAATTTTTGGTTAACATGCTGCCTCACCTCCCTGCCTGATTCCCCCTCAGCCCGACCTCTCCCCCACCACAAACCACAGCGAAAGAGCTTGTCCGCAGACACACAGGAGTATTCTGAGTTTGAATCTGCTGCCATCTGGCCATGGCCTTGGGCCAACCCAGAGGGTCCAGGTAAAACATCTTCAGGAAAAGCAGACAGGTGATTTTTTTTTTTTTTGCCTTCACTAAACATTCAAGAAATAGCATGTATAATAACCTACACGGCACTTGTCCCCATGAAGATTATAGTCCAGCTTCTGTTCGAAGTTCTAAAATCTAGGTATCTAAAAACATTTTCCGGAATGAAATATCTGGTTACCTCTGAAAGCCTTATGTTGTTTTCTGCCATGGATCAGAGGCTCAAATTCTTGCCTAGCACATGGTAAGGCGCCTGCACTCTCACTATTCTGTTTACCACAAGAATACATTCGGAGCATGTCAGTAAAGGTCTTTGGTCTGCCAGCTGTGGTTTACGATATGAAAGTCCTGTTGCTTCCTGGGAGGGTTCGAATTTACAGGAAGGAACTGACCGACTTCCACTGCTGCTCCTTGGCCTCCTCTTTCAGGTATCTGGGTCGGACCTTACCTGAGGGCTCTGCTGCACAGCTCTGTGGGACCTGGAGACTCCAGTAGGATCCCCAAGGCTGACTCCAGGCCACACCTCCCAACATTGTGCACAGCTCCCCTCCCAGGAGCTACTGACTGCCAAATGGCTCAGCTGTCACTTGGCCCAGTTGGTGGTGTCACCCTCCTCACATTCCCACACACTGTTCTGATTAATTTTTGCACCTATACTCACCGTACACATAAGCCTACCTCTAAACCTTACCAGTGAACAGTGAAATTCTAGGCTGTTGGTTATTTCCCTGGTAAAATATGTGTATTTCTAGGATCATCTCGATCTCTGCCATGAATTTAAACATATCACAAAAATCACCAGTTAGTTTTTCTTCCTCCTAATCTACATTTCCAAACTCAGCTTTCAGGAAATAGGTCAATTTTTGTTCCTTAGAAAATAACTCAAACATATTAAGTCTCCTCCCGGATTTAAAAACTTCAGGGAAGCTTATAACTCAATTTTTACTTCACAAAATGCACCTACTTTGTCTCTTGGGTCGCTGGAGAGTGTCTGATAGGTCATGTTGGTTTAGGAATGAGACAATTCAGTGGGGTGCTGTATTTTCTAGGGACTTAGTATGTGTGCCATGTTTGTGAACACAGTCCGATGTGTGTATGTGTCTGTCACGTTTCCTGAACAATTTTATGCAGAGAGTGTAGAGGTGACATGGCCATTGCATGTGAAGGCAGCAGGAGCGTCGTGGGTTACACTGCAGCATCCTTCTAGAGACGTACAGCAGTATGTCTTCCCTGTATTACAAGTGATCTGTGTGTCACATTATTTATAATTTCTAGAACATTATTTTTCACTTTAAAACTTTAGGTTTTTTAAATATTTTTTCTTGGTAGTGTTTTATGACTACATCTTTATTAACTGTAAATATTCTTATTTACCATCCCTATAGCACTGTTCAATTAAATGATCTTCTTTGATGCTAAACCTTAATGTTCACTGTATTTGCAGAATCTGCCTTAGATTGTGTGCTTTGTAGTTTGAGACTGAGTTCACGTGCAGTAAGTCATTACCATAGGACCCTTAATGTGGATGACTATCAATTCAGAGCTTTTACATATTCTGCAGTCAGATATTTCTAGAGTACTACAAGCTATGGCTTCATTTTACATTTATTCTTCACTTTTAGGTTTAACTGACACTACAGCAATTGTGAATACTGTGCCCTTGAATTCCACTTCTTCCCTCAATGAATGATATCTTCCCCAAAATGTAGGCACACAATTCCTCTCTACCCACTAAATGTGAAAAGTGTTTGTAATGAGTTCCTATTGAGGGTACAGAAATAGGAGACACATATTCCCAAATCAGGGCAGAAAATAAGATTATAACTGGGCCTCATGTGTACCTTTCTCCCTCTGGCTTTGGAGAGATTCTGAGCTGGATGTCTATAGGGCTATTCAGATCCCCTCTTCCCTCATCTGCCTAGACTTGAAATGCCCTTCCTTTCTCCTTAAGAGAATGAGGAGTGGGGCACCTGGGTGGCTCAGTGGGTTAAAGCCTCTGCCTTTGGCTCAGGTCATAATCCCAGGGTTCTGGGATCGAGCCCCGCATTGGGCTCTCTGCGCGGCAGGGAGCCTGCTTCCTCCTCTCTCTCTCTGCCTGCCTCTCTGCA
>NW_019154296.1:109963-119012 GCF_002288905.1 Enhydra lutris kenyoni
GGGTGGCTCAGTGGGTTAAAGCCTCTGCCTTTGGCTCAGGTCATAATCCCAGGGTTCTGGGATCGAGCCCCGCATTGGGCTCTCTGCGCGGCAGGGAGCCTGCTTCCTCCTCTCTCTCTCTGCCTGCCTCTCTGCCTACTTGTGATCTCTGTCAAATAAATAAATAAATAATCTAAAAAAAAAAAAAGAGAGAGAGAGAATGAGGAGTAACAGGTGAAGTATTCTGATACAGGTGATTCACTTTTTGCCTCAGGGTCTGGAGGACTGTCTTCCAAAGAGTGGCCAGGTTGTGGATAATGTGTGTGTAATTTTGATGGTCTTAAAACACTGAATAAAAGTCATAAAACAGTTGGTCCCATTCTGTTCCCCTCTTACACTCTTGTCCCTAATCTACCTTCCCCACTCTCCCCACTCCCCATGGAAATACTTACTTTGCCCTAAATAGCGATCTTTAGTTTGGGCAAAGAATTGGCCTATTGCGGTATCCGGTCTTTCTGTCTGGATGCGGCTACCATGGCTCCTGAGAGTCATTCACTGTGGTTAGGATTTTCAGTACCATTTGCCTCCCTTCACATTTGTTACCCTTTTACCCTCTGTGTTCTGAATTCCTAGAGATTTATAACCTCAAATGAGACAACCAATGAAGTTTTATTTTTGAAGAACATATTCCTCACTGTTAGGTCAGTGTTTCTGTTGCCATGGTAACCAATCACTGCTCACTAGTTAACTGTTTAATAATACCATCATTTCCTATGTGTCTGATACGTGTACTGGGCACCTGTTGTATCATAATGGTGTGATGGATGTAAGGCGCTTTGTGTGTGTAAGTTCCTAACACGTTGGTTCAAACAGGGCCAGGGCCTAATGTGTAGCTGCTTTGGTGTTTGTGAATCTGAATATGGGGTGAATTTTGTGTGACTGAGAATGGTATACATAATTTATGTGTTTTAGTTTTGCACATATCCACATGTGTAGATTCCATATCCTGTGACTACGGATTTGGAGGTTTATATGTTGTTACAGGATTTAGATGTACCAGATAATTAGTAGGAATACTGTCTTTGAGAGTAGAATTGGTGTATTTGTGTAATCTAAGGGAAATAATGAAAGAACATTAGAGGACGTAAAAGTCAAAAGTTGTAAGAGAGGGGCGCCTGGGTGGCTCAGTGGGTTAAAGCCTCTGCCTTCGGCTCGGGTCATGATCCTGGGGTCCTGGGATTGATCCCCACATCGGGCTCTCTGCTCCACGGGGAGCCTGCTTCCTCCTCTCTCTCTGCCTGCCTCTCTGCCTACTCGTGATCTCTGTCTGTCAAATAAATAAATAAAATCTAAAAAAAAAAAAGTTGTAAGAGAAAGAATATATGAGCTTTGAGACTGTGTAAAGATCTAAAGGAAATGGAGGTATAGAGAAGACTGTGTAAGAAAATATATATATGCATATATATATAATATTAAATTTCACAGATTTAATGATGAACGGAACTAGACACAAACTATACATTGTATGCTTCTATGAAATTTAAAAACGGGTAACTAACCTAGAGTTTCAGAAGTCAGAAAAATCGTCACTGTTTTTATGGTAGGGACAACCACATGGCATAGAGAATTCAGAAGCATGTGGAAGATTATAAGGAATTGAATGATGAGGATAAGGAGCGCAGAGGGTTTGTAAAGGGATGAATGTCAGAACACAGGCTACCAAAGTACATGAAAGGGATGGGTCTTGGACTGGATGTCTCTGTACTCCACCTCAAGTCCAGCTCTTGAGAATCTGACCACTTCTGGCCTACTTAAAGCTGTTGGTACTTTCACGCCTTCCTGATAACATAAATGTTTTGGTGGTTCATACTGACAAAACCCTTCCATGTTTCTCTGCTAACATTCTCATACCCAGACCCTATCCCAGCATTTCTTCAAGAAAAAGCATTGCTCTCTGCTGATCTTTTTGGGATTACTTCAGTTCTATTAAGGACTTTTCCCTGGCAACTGATGGTTTCTGTTGATCATGGAAGAAGACAAGACATGAGTTTCCACATCAGGCAGCCTTGTATCAACTGATGGGCAGAATCACTCAGTTCCTCTCTGGCCTCTGCCTAAGTCACAATTTATTCAACACACTCTCCTTACCAGCACCAGTGAGCTTGTCTTCTAAAGAGTTGCTGGAGAAGTACTCTGAGGAAGAAGATGAAGCCTCCTTTTTCGTCTGGGCTGAATTTGAGGCCGCTGCCTTTTGTTTATTCTCCAGATCTTCTTGTAAATTCAATTACATAAAAATAAGAGAGATGTGATCCATGTTAAGTGTTTGTGTGCTTATCCACCCATAAAGCAAACAAGAAGAGTCCACAATGTGAGATGTTTAGTGAACACACATGGCCTCCATTTTCATGAAGAGCCTGATATGGTTCATTTATTGTGTTTATATCAGAAGTAGCTGGCTTTGTATAAGCCATGCTCCTTGTAAATAGAACAGTAAGTGCAAGCTGTCTCCTTTCTACCTGGACGTACTACTAGATTGCATTTATCCCCAACACTTGTAGCAGTTCTGACCATGTG
Organism: Enhydra lutris kenyoni; assembly: GCF_002288905.1. Classification (NCBI taxonomy): domain Eukaryota; kingdom Metazoa; phylum Chordata; class Mammalia; order Carnivora; family Mustelidae; genus Enhydra; species Enhydra lutris. The sequence continues at coordinate 112,517 of NW_019154296.1, forward strand.
GTTAAGTTTTCTGAACTGGACAATGAGTGGAATTGACATGTGCCACTTCCAGACAGAATCATAAACACCTCCTCTATGTCCCTCCACACGTTTCACTTTTCCAGCTAAGATGTNACCTCCTCTATGTCCCTCCACACGTTTCACTTTTCCAGCTAAGATGTGGATCACCCAGCATCTATGTGAAAGCTCCTGTTAGTGACAACAAAGTCTCCATCAGCCCAGGAGACTTGCCCTACTATACTCTGAATTGTTACAAGCAAGAGATAGATTTATTTGTGTGTTAGCTTCAAAGACCAGATCTACTCTAGCTAATGAAGCAGGGATATAATGTGTTTTTGAGAGGCAAATAATTGGACCTGGTACAGAGTAAATGGACAATTATGTTTGACAATAATTACCTTTTCCTGGTGTATTATGTTCTATACATGTATCTGTGTGAACACATGGTTGTGAGTGCATGTTTACTTTACACTCAGGAACAACTCTCAACATACACTAATTTTACTGAAGGTGAATTGCAGACAACCTCGCTTCCCAGAAACCCCAAACATTATTGGAAATACCAAGTAATCCACCTGGAGTAGGAGACACCACTTGGAACTTTGGGGTTAGCTCTGATCTGTCCCCCTCCCACCACTGAACAATGGTTCTGACTCACAGCAGTTACCTGTTTACTTTTAATCTCCATAGCAACCAGAACTCTTTCAGTTTTCCATTTCTTCAGAAAGAAACAAATTACCTCCTCAATTTAACTTATCGTTAAACAGCGGTGTGTGTGTGTTCTGCCCGTTCCTTACAATTCATGTAGGAGCCCCACACTTTCTCATCCTCTGAGACAAAACAATTTTTTTGCTTCTGAGTAAGTAAATTCTCACCTTATACTCTCATCCCTGTACAACCAGTTTTAAGTGCTTTTTAAAAGTTATTCCTCACCTCATTGAGTCACATTTTCTTCTTCATTAACAGGAGAAAGTACTACTAGAAAATTTTTAATAACGTCATATACTTAACCGATGCCCTTAGGCAGAAATAACATAAAGGAAAACACAATTTTCAATAAAACTTGTACTAATCAACCACCGTATGATGCAGTAGCCCAGGGTGACATGTATAGATAGCACAGGTCCTCAGCTACAGAGACAAGGATTTGAACTTTTTCTACTCTCAGACTACCTGAGTCCTCAGAAAGACCAGCATAAACACATCCCTCCTTCTCTTCCCTCTTCCTCTCCCTTACCACAGCTACGAATCCTCTCTCCCTCTTTCTTTAGAGGCAATTCCTTCTTACCTTATTCTCAGAGAATATGCTTAACACATAGCTCTTGACTTTTTGGCCTTTGCGGGGGACGATGGGTTTCCTAGATGTTTCCTTTTTCATTTCTGCTTCATGATTTCTCTCTTCAGAGAGGGACTCCAAACAGTACCTTTCTCCCTGAAATTCTACTTTCAAAAACTCAGCCTATGATAACAAAGAATCAAACCAGTACAATCAAGAACAACAAATCACTTGAGAAATGACTTTCTCACTAGACCACTGTCCTGACCAGTGCTCAGTATACCATCAAGGGCTATTATGATGTAAGTCAGCATCACTATTCTATGACCTAGAGATTACATCACTGCATCCCAGGGGCCCAGCTGGTACTCACAGGACTGAAGGATTTCCACAACCAACAGACTAGAGCAATTGTGTCATCCAGTGGAAACTATCCTCAACTTGAATTTGTATAACTTGCACTTGATATCAAAACAAGAGAATAGATGACTTGGATTAGACAAAGAACATTCGTTTGTGTCTACAGTAACCACATTACTAAATCTCCTCACAGAGAAGATAAGGTGGTACCTGAGAGAACTAGGCTTAGAACCATGCCTGAATGATAGAAAACAGTTAATGTTAGATGTTATTAGTAATACTATGTAACTTATGTGAAACAGTTACAGCTGAAGTATATATTGTTGTGTAGGTATGAATTTGAGGATGTAATTCTATAGAACCCTAAAAATACACCAAATTTCCCCCACTACTGGGAATAGTCTCATGTATTTTTACAACAAGCCACTCTTTTGCTACTCTTTTACTAATTATTTTCCCAGAGGTTTGGGGAAAGAGAAAGCCCCTGAATACATTCCCTGGCCCTCATAATGAGTCCTGTTCTTGTCAAGCCTGAAGGTCTCTCTCTCTAGGCTTCTGTTCCAGGTCCCAATCTGTGTGGTCTGGAAACAGCTGGGCTCTGTGCAGGGTCTGAACATGGTACAGGTCTGGGTTCCATCCCACCTCTCATCCACCATTGCATACACCCCCTCCCTTAGGGACAATCTGCATTTACTGCCACCTTATCAGCTCTACTAGGACCAGGCCAAGATCTATAGGCTCCTTCAGTCTCCATTGGCTGTAGTAGGAGCTGCCTCTGTACATACCCCTCACTAACTAGGGACTCAGCCTTTTAGAGCCACTGAATGGCAGGCACAATCACCCAGAAACATTCAGCCTTGTTTGCTATCAGAAAAAAAAATGAAAATAAAAATTAGATACTATTTTACATGTACACACTGGTAAAAATTAGGTCAAACTATTACAAAGGATTATAAGAATACAGGTTTAAAAAAAAAAGGAATCTTCATGATCTAAAATGCCTTATGTAGCCATGTGGAAGAACAATTAGTCAACTTATTACAAAATTAAATAAGCATCTAACCCATGACCCGTAATCTCATTCCATAAAGGGATTGTTACAAGAGTTATACCTATACCATTATCTCTACTAGCAAGGAGCTGTAATTTTGGTTTAGTTTAGTTTCTAACTCAAGAGGAATGGGCAAAGTATGGTAGGTACAAATGACAGAATTCATTCCTAGGGAGAGAAGTCATGCCCCTTAAAACACATGCCCACAGAGCAGGACATCAGGAAGGGATTGACAAACAGAGATAAAAAGAACATATAATCAATGAATAATCACAAATGCTTCCTTGACCAGGCTAGTGGCTAAGGAGAATTATGAACTTAATAGTCAATACTCTTAGGAAGGGGAAAAAAAAAAGAATAATTTCACCCACAAGAAAATGATTCAGATGATGTCCAGATCTAAGAGAAAGAATTGTCCTAAAGATCCTTTACTGTAGCCATGTCCTATTTCTGCTATAGTAAAGTGGAACAAATTTAGTGGCTTAAAATACAAATTTATTCTTACAGTTCTGGAGGTCAGAAGTCCCATCCGGGTCTCAGAGCCTGAAATCAAGGTGTTAGCAAGATTAGTTCAGTCTAGAGACTCTAGAGGAGAATCGGTTCTCTTTTCTTTTCCAGGCTTTAGAGGCCGCCTGCATTCCTTGGCTCTAGTTCCCTCCCCTTGTCTATAAAACACATCACTTCAACATCTGCTTCCATTGCATCTGCTTCTACTGCTTCTCTTGTCGATCACTCTCCTACCCCCTTCTTCTAAGGATGGTTTCAATTATACCAGCGCCATACAGGTAATCCAGAAATAATCTGGATCTTATCTTCAAAATCTTTAACTTGCTCCCTTCCTGAAGGCTCTTTTGACACTTGAGGTAACATATTCAAAGGCTCTAGGGACTGGGAAGTGGGCATCTTCTTCCAGGGCCAGGGTGAGTGAATATTTCCGCTACCACAGCAAGACAAAGACAAAGCATGTCTGAGTAAATTCCCACCTATAGTAAAATATGATGAGGTAAGAATATAAATCCCAAATGAAACAAGAGTGATAGGGGCAGAAAAAAGGCACAGTCACTGTATAAACACACTGAGTAAAACAAAAACAGGACAAAATAATGCAACCACCCCCAGTTTGAAATTAAACACAACCCAAGGAATAGAAGAATAATTACATGAGAAGTCCTCATGCTACAGAATTTAAGCAACTAGATTCAACAAAACAAGAGCTCCGGGACAAGATGACAAGTCAATGCAAAGATATAAAAGTGGGGAATTTAAAGATGAGGGGAAAATAAAGATTCTAAACAAGGTCAAAACAGGGTAAGTAAACAAATTAGAACCAGAAAGATTTCAAAATGAAAAAAACTGGCATATTGATTTAACAGAAGTGTAAAGGGAAGAGAGAAATATATAATTAATTAGAAGACAATGAATTTTTTAAAAAGCCAGATGATGATACTTAACAATAAAGAGGTTAACAAATAAACCAGACAATTATCCACGATATAATCCAGCAAAATATTCCCAGAGTACAGAAAGAACTGAAACCACAAATGAAAGGGTACACATTTTTATTTTCAGGAAAAAAATTCTCATCTCTCATGACAACTTACAGAAATTCATAACCCCTAAATATATGCACGAGTGCACGTGCACACACACACACACACACACACACACACACAGATAAATCTTAAAGGATACAACAGGCAAAATTCTTCAGGTATCCTAAGAGAAGAAGCAAGTCACTTGTAAGGGCTTAACATTAAGCTGTCTTCACCATTCCATAAAGCAAAATCTATTGCTGGAAAATAGTAGAGTAGATATTGAAAGAAAGAAGGTATGAAACTGCGATATTATTTGTAGCCAAGTTGTTCTCCAGATGCAAAAGCACTGGCAGACGTTGTCAAATGTGTGTCAATTTTTTTTTTTTTTTCAGGGAATATGTGCGTTATCAGAACCATTCCTGAAAAAGTCAACTCTGTGATAGAACCAACTTAAAAATGCCGTGAAAAAAAGGACAAAAGTTAATACTCCGTGCCAAAAGGCAGTTGAATTTCGACAGCATACAACTTAGGGTGGGGTAGGAGCGGGGCAGGAATTGATGGACACAGTTTTGTGATACACCTGCCTATGAAGAAAGTTGGGGTTTCGGGGCCTTTAGGGGCTGGTCTACGCCTCCTGCCCCTGACTTTCAGCCATCCTTCTGGGTCTTACTATGTACTCCTGACACTGTCGAAATTCTGATGGTACTTCTGCATGACTGTTTCTCATCTCTGTGCTTCTGTCCAAACACTTCTTCCTTTTTTGAAAATCCATACAACATCCGGGACATAACTTTTACTGTATTTAGTATAGTATATGGTCGACTGTTCAACTTTAAAGTTTCCCAGGTCAGGAATTTCAAAGTGTACATCTTCTGTACACTCAGTCTAACACAGTAATGAGTGCTCAGTATCCTCTTACAAATAAAAAAAAAGCCACAAATAGATAATTACAAAATTTTAAGAGCAAGCAGAATTCTCAACACTGTATTACCTGTGAGTCTTAACTGAAAAGGCATAAAAAAAAATTCCTATGACAATGAAATCCAGGCAACCTGGAGATGGTGTTTTAAAAGTCCCTCAAGTATTATGAATGTGACTGGGGAAGGGCAGTGAATCCATTAAATCCAAAATACAAAAATAAAACAAGTACAGAGATTATGGCTACGAAGTAAATGCAGATTTTAAATACGTTTACAAAACAGAAATAGCTACAAAATCTAAGAGCAAAGAGGTGAGTACAGATGTGTTACTTTCATCTTTAATGGCAGGATTAAATTGATACTATCTAAGAATGAAACTTAAAATTATACCGATCTCAGTATTTTTTAACTCTTTACCCTTAATTATAAGGAGTTTTTTAAGAATGAATAAATTTGTGTTTATGAAACACTTAAAGTTCAGTGCTGCTAGCTTCATTCCCATTTCGTTTTTTGGTAAATTCAAGTATAGTTAAGTGAAATATTTTAATTAATTTAGTGTAATTCAATTTCTACAAAATAGCTTCTGCTCCTCTTTCCATCCATCCATTTACCCGCCCATTTGTGTACAGACACAGATGAACATATTCAACTAGCTTGATATTCCACAGATGTTGAAAATGGTTACATTTTAGTAATATGGATTAATTTTTAAACTTATAATTTTCAAGAACTTTTGAATTCCCAATTTAGTACGTAGTACTTATGCAAAAACACTAACTTAATCCTAAAAGTTAAAAAAAAAATCATGTAAATCTGGGGAAAACAGTTTGCAAACTTTGGATAATTATGATTCTTTCCTCTTTTTGAAGTACTTTTGCTTAAAAATAAGTAATCACATCTTTCCAAGTTTCCAGGTTTTAAAGGAGTATAATAGCCTTGATAAAGTTCTATGTGACTGTTCTCTTATAAATACAAGATGGAATTTATGTGATAATGGATTAGGTTGTACTTACATGAAGTATCAACTAAAAGTAATCAGTGAAAGCACAGCAACACACTCAATAATGTTAATAACTCAATAACGTACTTAACCTGGCACAGGATCCAATGATAGTGAAATGCATATGAACCTAATTATGTAACTGATTGCCCCCTGAGGTACCCTGACCTGAAGACATTCTCACAGGTCAACACAGGTTACTTATTTATTTTTACACAGACCCTCTAACATTTGATAGTAATTCACAAATTCTTCTGAATGGACAGCTATAATTATACATAGAGTTGGGCGAGTCAATGATAAATTGCTTCCTACTGAATTTTTAATAGGAAAAAAATATCCTCCAGAAATAAC
>NW_019154297.1:0-45194 GCF_002288905.1 Enhydra lutris kenyoni
TTTCAAAATAGATGAGTTAATATTTTTAACTGCTTAGACAGAAGTGCTTTCTAGAAGAATGTTCCTGCAACTTCATTCCTGAATTCACTTTGACCATTCCCCTCAGTTTCTAAATTCTTGTATTTTTTGACCTGCTTTGCCCTTTCACTGAGTCTCTTTACTGAAAAGTCTTCAAGAAATACAGATCCTTGCAAATGTCTTATGTACACATCTTTTCATTTCCCATGATAATGATCTACTCCAAACCCACTCTAAGTGATCTACCACTGCATAACAACACAACAATCACTTAGTGATTTAAAACAACAACCATTTCATTTGTTCATAATTTCATGGCCATTAATATCATGATCATTAGTTTTTATGTTTCTCAAGGAGAAAGATAGCATCAAACTTGAGAATATCAAGTACATTTTTAAATTTTATCGCCTTAATGAGGAATGGTCAGCTTCCCTATGACCCTGCAATTGCACTACTGGGTATTTACCCCAAAGATACAGATGTAGTGAAAAGAAGGGCCATCTGTACCCCAATGTTTATAGCAGCAATGGCCACAGTCGCCAAACTGTGGAAAGAACCAAGATGCCCTTCAACAGATGAATGGATAAGGAAGATGTGGTCCATATACACTATGGAGTATTACGCCTCCATCAGAAGGATGAATACCCAACTTTTGTATCAACATGGATGGGACTGGAGGAGATTATGCTGAGTGAAATAAGTCAAGTAGAGAGAGTCAATTATCACATGGTTTCACTTATTTGTGGAGCATAAGAAATAAACCGGAGGACATGGGGAGATGGAGAGGTGTGGAGTTGGGGGAAATCAGAGGGGGAGACGAACCATGAGAGACTATGGACTCTGAAAAACAATCTGAGGGTTTTGAAGGGGCGGGGGGTGGGAGGTTGGGTGAGTCTGGTGGTGGGTATTATGGAGGGCACATATTGCATGGAGCACTGGGTGTGCTACATAAACAATGAATTCTGGTACACTGAAAAGAAATTAAATAATTTTTTTTTTTTTTTGAAATTAAATAAATTTTTAAAAAGAGGAAAAAACAAAATGAAACACAATATTTTAACTTACAGAGAAAGAAGTGCAGTCATCCCACAGCAATAGTGGTAGCATGAAGGAAGAATCTGGAAACTCTATCAATGGTGACTTGTTTAGCATTTTTTTTAAATAAGGAAATACTGACCAGCCGGAATCTTATGTAATCAGCTGATGTGTGACTGCTACGGTTTTTAGTTTCTCAGTATTGTAGAAGAATCCAGTGATAAATTCTTCTCAGGATGTATTAATTTTGCCTTTGATGAAGAATTGCCAGGCCTTGTTTTAGAAGGCAAAAAGGGCCATCATTTTTATGGTGCTTCCCATTTTGCCTTCCCTGCCAGCAGCTCCAACTTCAGTCTTCATTCACCTTGACCACAGTTCCATTTCTCCTGTTTCTCTACCTGGTTTCTGAGCAAACATTTTTTTACCATAATTTCAAATTGCTCAGCTGCGTGTGTGTGTGTGTGTGTGTGTGTGTGTGTGTGTGTGTGTGTGTCTGTGTGTTTACCTATAAAAAAAAGTCCTAAAGCCTTTGGAAAGGAGGCAGGATTTAAAATTAGGAATAATTATAAACAACTATTAGGCAGTTGTGTACATTTTAATGTTGATGGTATTGGAACAATAATCATGTCAGTATTTCCTTATTAGTTTACTACTTGTTTTTTTTAAGGTTTTTTTTTTATTTGTTTGACACAGAGAAGGAGAGGGAGAGCAAACACAAGTCGGGAGCAGCAGGCAGAGGAAGAGGGAGAGGTAGGCTCCCCGCTGAGCAAGGAACTGGACACGGGACTCGATCCCAGTACTCTAGGATCATGACCTGAGCTAAAGGCAGACACTTAACAGACTGAGCCATACAGCTGCCCCAATTTACTACTTGTTTTAGAACTGTCTAGGACTCATTCAACTTTTTCCCCAAACTTACATTCTAACAAAAGACAAATCATGTTCTAAGATCACAATGGATTTCTTCTTAGCAAATCCTATGAATTTGATCTCAAATGCTCAAACATTACTTTTAGCCCCAGGGAATGCAATGTGTGCATTGTTAGATCAGAGACACATTTATGTTCATTGAAAATAATGGAGAAATGTACATTTATATGTGGCATGGAAGTTCCCAATTCTATAATATGAGGAGATGTTAAAATATTAATCTTTTTTTAGACTAAGAAAGATTAAAGCTCCAGTTCCCAGAAGTACAAAATGAGACAAACTAGATCAGTCAGATAAGATCTATAAAATTCTAAAACCATTCCTATTCCTCTGGAAAGTATTCTATAATTCAGTATTCAAAGAATGAGATATTCAAATAAAGCTCTTTCACCAATACCCCAGAGTCTCAGCTTAGCAATGAACTAGGACACTAATTTTTTACTAATGTCGTAATTGGAAATACAGAATCAGGATTTCTAACACTCTTACATGTGTTCTTTAATTTGCAAATCTTTAATGTTAAAGAAGATGGGTGAATAAAGTGAAATCTAGCTTTAAAAAAAAAAAAAGTAAGAGGTCACATTTGCACCATGCAATGAGATATTGGAAGAAGACAGAATTCTTTGCCCACAAACACATTTGTGGAGGAATGCCATACCTTTAGGATTTTGGAAAATAATGTAAATTCCATTATTTCTTCTAAGTTCTCAATTCATATTTTTTAGTAATAAACAAATTATTAGTCAATTTTTATAAGAAATTTGAACCCCCATGCAATGTTGGTGGGAATGAAAAATGGTACAGCTATTTTAGAACAGTGTGTGGCAGTTGCTCAAAATGTTACACATAGGATTGATGTAGGACCCAGCAGTTCCACTTCTTGGTATATATTCACAAGAAATGAAAACATAGGTCTACACAAAAACTTGTAAACAAATGTTCATAGCTATCTTATTTATGAGGTCAAAAGACGGAAACAATTCAGACATCTGTCAAATGAGAAATGAGTACATAAAATATATCCCTATGATATAATATTTTTTGGAATAAAAAAGACCAATGCATGTCAAAACAGGGATGACCTTGAATACATGTTAAATGAAAGAAGCCAGTCCCTAATGACCACATAGGATTCCAGTGACATGAAGTGTCCAGAATAGGGAAATCTAGAAACAGAAAATAGATTTATCTTAGAGTTGGAGGAAGGAGGGGAGAGGAGAATGACAGCAAAACATTTCAGATTTGTTTCTCTTAAGTCATAACAATGTTTTAAAATTGACTGTGGTGATGCCTATACTGAAAATCAAGGAATTATACATGTTACATGGGTAAATTGTATGGTATGGGAAATATATTTCAATAAAGCTGTTAAAACAAGTAAAGGATTTAAAAATTAATGCTGAAGGATGAAACGAAGAGGAGCATAAAGGACAAAAGTTGTCAACACATTTTTGGATAATGGAAATCTGGTGGAGGACTGGTAACTGACTAGCAGAGCAAACGAAGTGCTGGCAAATCAATTCACACTGCAAAACCCAGGAGACAAGCAACCTGGTGGCACCAGAGAAAAAAGAAATTAGGGGTTCCACCTTAGTAATCATGTTGAACTATTGTTCTTGTTGTTTGTTTTATATTGCACGTAACTTCTAAAATCTTTTTTTCCCCCCTCTGGAGTGGGGTGGTCTTTGCTAGTTTTACAAAACCTGTTGAAATGTTAACATGTTTCAAATGTGCAAAGAGGATCCCAGGTTTCTTGCATTGGACAGAACCTGAGACAACTGTTTTAAAGTTAGCATTGCACATGTCTGGGGTCGGTGTATGGAGGAGGCAGTAGCTTCTGAAATCAAAGCCAGAAATCTCAAAGGTTGGGTTAAATTCATTTTTAAATTGTATTTAAAAATAAAGTTGTGGAAAAGTTGCATAGATGGTAAAGCCATAGATGGTAAAGCCATATACCCTTTATCCAGATGTACCTATTAAGATTTTGACCTGTTTACAATCTCTCTCTCCTTTTCTCCTTCCCCTTCTCCACACATAGGAAAACACATATATGCATATGAAAATTATACATACATTCTTGAATATTTGAGAATACATTTCATGCATCACATACTTTCTCCCTGAATATTTCATAGTGTATTTTTTATTAAAAAGAATATTCTCTGACAGCACAGTTATCTCCTTTGGTAAATTTCACATTGATCTTAAACTTTTAACTAATCTCCCACTCAAATTCCATTTTTATCAATTTATCAAGTAATGTCCTCTGTGTGCGTGCGTGAGTGTGTGTGTGTGTATGTGTGTTTGTGTAAACCTCCTTACAGGATTTAGGCTAGAATCACATACTACATCCAGTTGCTGTGTATCTTTAGTTTCCTTTAATCAGGATCAGTTTCTCAGCCTCTTTAAGAACAAGGCCAGGTTTGAAAAATCAATTCGATGTGCCATATTTATAACCCCTTCTCACCGGGAAATTTTTTGGGGTGGAGCTTATCTTGCTCAGATTTTAAAGGATATTTTTATAGTTGTGAATCCTAGGGACCTATTTAAAAACAATTCCAGAAATTCAAAGATATGTGGAAGGATTTTTCTTAACAGACATATGTCCTGCAGTCAAGGGAGGGTATGTGAAGTGGGGCGGGCTAGAAGTGTACTTTCTTTTGGGAGAGACAATGGTGAAGCTGTGGACAAAGGTTAAGAGAGGAAAAGAAGGCTATCATTACTGGCAAACCCTCCTCATACGGGAGGGAAAGGATTGGGTGTCTACGGCCAAGACTGATTCATCAGCGAGGGAACGTAGGCAAGTCAAGTAAGGAAATGATACAGGGCTTAATTTCAATGGTTTATAATCTAAATCATGAAGCCATAAGGGTTCTGATTATTATATGAGTAGGTAGCATGGGGAGAAGAAATAAATACATATAACCATCAACAAAAATGACATTATTAACATTGGTAGAGATGACAATAAGGTATTTTGGTGAAAAGGTAGAAGCTATGTGGGAAAAACAGTTTTCATGGAAGAAACAAACATAGGTTTCATTCAAAAAACCAAAAGGTATTGCTAGGTATAGTTACAGTTGTGCTCATTAGACATTATGCAAGAGGAGCTCACTTACTAAATCAAGAGAGTTTGGTCTGCTGTGATGCAGCACACTTGCTCTGTAAAATAAAGGAACCTTTAAAAATGTTGCGGGGAGAAAGGGGACTTGACAGAGAGGGAAGAAGGAGCAGCAGGGAGAGACACTATACATGTGGAAGAGAACCTCTAGGGCGCGAATAGCCTAAGAGCGATTTGGGGAAATGAAAGAATTACTAAAAGTTTTTAAGTTGTTTGCCTCAGTTCCATGGGTGTGTTGTGCCCTTGTCTCCCTCTTTGTCATGCTTCTGTTCCTTGGTACAGGCTATTCTGCTTTCTCGTGCTTTTTAGTGAACTTTTGAATACTTTTTGGTATTCAATACTTTTGGATGCTTTTGAGGAGCTATGGGGATGGGGCTGCTGCTGAGTCTATTTCTGGCTTCATACAGGGAAAGATGCATGAGGGAGAGCTCAGCTGAAGGCAGAGTAGATCTTGAGGATGAATTCCTGGGGTAGAGCAAATCTTCAGAGATGAATTGAGGTCCAAAGTGAGAACACCAAGTAGAGAGAAGGGTCTCAGGTAATATCAGGGTAACAGGGGACTGAGAACATTTCACTTAGGTAAATACATGATATGTGACTAGGTGGAGCAGGAAGGTAGGCTGGAGGCATCTAACAAGCCAGGAAGGATGGTCATATCTGCTGGGCTGGATAGTGGGGCAAGGGCTGCATGTGAGTTTCTCTCTCCTGTGCTGTCCCCTCCCCAGCACTCAGGAACCTTTGGTGTCTGTACTAAAGCCCTGTGATGTGGGCCTGGAACTCTAGTCTAGCACATGGATTCTCCATGCCCAGCTGCCTGAGGCAGGAGTGCATTTGCAATGATGTGAATCATCTTTGTCTGAGAAGCCTTACTGCACCATGGCTGAACTCCAATTACACTTGCTCAGTCTTCCCATCCTTCCCTTCCTGGGTTGAGTGGGGCTCCTTCTTCGGTTGCTGTGCTACCAAAAGAGGAAACCGTGTTTACCAGTACTTTGGAAACAGAGATGACAATCAGGTAAGTAAAGTCCCTCAGAGATACTAAATCTTTCTTTTCAAATAGATGAATTCAAAACAACTTCCAAATGATGCTTTTGTGAATCTTACAAATTTTAAGTAGTTTATTTTTTTTATTCTATTTTATTTTATTTTATGAGTCTCTATGCTCAGTGTATTGCCCAAGACAGGGCTTGAACTCATGACCCTGAGATCAAGACCTGAGCTGAGACCAAGAGCCAAATGCTTAACCGATTGAGCCACCTAAGTGCCCCTTCAGTAGTATTTTAATTTTCATTTGGTTTAAATTTTTTTTTTCTTTTGAGTCTCCTTTCTTGGCCTGAGTATTAGTAGTGTGTCATTTAATCTAATCTAAACATGTTGGGATTTCCAGCTATCTTTCTGTACTTGATTTCTAGTTTAAGTCTACTATGGTCTGAAAACATACTGTGTATGATTTCTTTATTTTTTTAATTTTAAAAAAATTTTATATTAACATATACTGTATTATTAGCTCCAGAGGTACAGGTCTGCCAATTGCCATATGTGTGATTTCCATTTTATATTTGTTAAGGTGTGTTTTGTGGTCCTAAATATGGTCTATCTTAGTGAACGTTCCATGTGAGCTTGAGAAGTAAATGTGTATTCTGTGGTTGGATGAGGTATTCTATAAATGTCAATTACAGCAAGTTGATTGATGATGTTGTTTGGGTCAACTACATCTTTACTAGTTTTCTCCCTGCTGAATCTGCCCATTTCTGAGAGAGTGCTGCTGAGATCTCCAACAATAACAGTGGATTCATCCATTTTTTCTTGCAATTATACTAGTTTTTGCCTCACATATTTTGAAACTATGTTGTTACATGTATACCTGTTAAGGAGTGTTCTGTCTTCTTGGATAATTGACCTCTTTGTTGTTATATAATGCTTTTCTTTACCCCTGATAATTTTCCTGTTGTGAAGTTTGCTTTGTCCAAAATAATCGAGTTACTCCTATTTTCTTTTCATTAGTGTTAGCATGGTACATTTTTTTTCTGTTTCTTTGTTTTTAATCTATCTGTATCTTTTTACTTAAAGTGAATATTTTATAGACAACATATAATTAGGTCTTGCTTTCTTTTTAATGTGCTCTGACACTCTCCTCTTTTAATTGGTGAATTTAGACCACTTCCATTTAGTGATTTTATTTTTTTTTAAGATTTTATTTATTTGACAGAGAGAGAGAGAGAGCACAAGTAGGCAAAGCAGCAGACAGATAGAGAGGGAAAAGCAAGCTCTCCGTTGACCAGGGAGCCCTATGGAGGGCTCAGTCTTAGGACCCTAGGATCATGGCCTGAGCTGAAAGCAGCCGCTTAACCTACTGAGCGACCCAGGTGTCCCAAGTGTTTTTTATGTATAGAAGGACTAATATCTCTATCTTGTCTGTACTGTTTGCTATTCATTATACCTATCCTTCCCCCTCTTTTTCTGCTTTTTCTGGTTTTAAACAAGTATTATATATAATTGTATTTTCTCACTTTTGTTAGTCTTTCAATTATTCTGTTTAAAAATCTTTTAGTGATTGTCCTAGTGTTTGTAATATATATTTACAACTACTCTAAGTCCACTTACATATAATGGTATACCACTTCATAGTGCAGGAGTGTCCAATTCCTCCTGTCCCTTGTAGCATTGATGCCATTCATTTTACTTATCCATATACTAAAATCACCCAACACATTATTATTATTATTAGGTCAATTGAGAATAAGATAAATCAAAGTTTTATTTGATCATCATTTATTCCTTCTCTTCATTTCCTTTATGTATATCTGAGTTTTTTCCTTCTCCTCAAAGATCTTCTTTTAACATTTATGCAGGGCAGGTCTGTTGCTGATGAGTTCCCAATTCTTATTTGTCTAAGTTTTTATTTCTTTTTTACTTTTGCAGGATAATATCATTAGATATAAAATTTTGGATTGATGGTTGTTTATTTCAACACTAAACATTTCACTCCAATCTCGTTTCATGGTTTATGATAATACGTCATAATTTGTAGGTTTTTTTTTTCCCCTAGAGGTAGGGTTTTTATTCCCCCCTGGATTTTTTCAAAATTTTATCTCTTGTTTTCCTAGAGTTTGAATATGATTTGTCCAGGTATAGACTTTTTTAATATTTCTCTGCTTGGTGTACTCTGAACTGCCACAATGTATCACTAACTTGTTATTAATCTTGGGAAACCCTTGGCCATTATTACTTCAAACATTTTTTCTGTTCTGTCTTCTTCTGGTATTCCAATTACATATCTATTATAGAGTTTGAAACACAGTCTTGGATATTTTAGATTTATCTAGATTGGATATTCTAGATTAGCACTAATAAAATTCTTTTTCTCTTTGTATTTCAGTTTGGAAAGATTCTACTGTCATATATGCAAACTCATATATTCTTTCCTTACTGTATGGAACCTACAGATAAGTCAATGAAAGGCATTGTTCATTTGTCATACTGCTTTTGTTTTCTAACGTTTCCTTTTGATTCTTTCAGGGAATTTCACTCTCTTGGTTGTTTTTGTATGTTTTTGTATGTTGTCTACCTTTTCTGTTTTTGTATGTTGTCTACCTTTTCCATTAGAGCCCTTAACATAAAAATTGTGGTTATTTTAGATTCCACAAACAAGAATTCTGAAATTTGTCACATCTGACTATACACCTGATGCTTGGTTTGTCTTACCAGTTCACTTTTTCTTGCTGTTAGCATGCCTTGTAAGGTTTCTTTGAAAGCTAAACATGATGTATTAGGTAATTGGAACTAAAATAAACAGATCTTTAATGTGAAATCTTACGTTAATCTGGTCAGGTGTTGGGGTGTGTTCAATATTTATGGTAGCTATGCATATCAGAGGCTGCAGTTTCCTTTAGTGTCCTTGTTTTTGTCTCTCCTGGTGTCTTTAGGTTTCCCTAAATTTCCCTAAGTAGAAACTATACCTTGCAGCTCTGCTTAGCTATGATCCTGTTCCTACACCAGAGCCATCAATACTGTAGCAAGGTGTCGGGGGGGGGAGATGATTAATCATTCATCTTTTAATGGGCTTATGTCCCTGGATTATGATGTTCACTAGTGTTTAAAGGTTTTTGTTTTGTTTTGTTCCACTCTTATCAATGAGAAAGGAAGCCTAGAGGGGGCTGCTGTAGTTGGGTAATTTACCTTCTCCCATG
The DNA here is from genome assembly GCF_002288905.1 of Enhydra lutris kenyoni. Lineage (NCBI taxonomy): Eukaryota > Metazoa > Chordata > Mammalia > Carnivora > Mustelidae > Enhydra > Enhydra lutris. Next base: position 9,298 of record NW_019154297.1, read on the forward strand.
GGGCCTAAAGCTCTGGTAGGTTTTTCCCATTGAGTAGGTTTGTGTTATGGAAAACACTCTGGGAATATTTCACAGTGTTTTCAAAATGGGTTACCTTTCTCTTTTCTCTCTAACACTACATTCCCCTGCCAGAAACTTGAGCTTTTTTTTTTTTTTTTTTTTTGGTAGCTCTACTGTGAGAACTAGTTTTGGTTCCTGGTAATATAACCCATAAATAAATGGGAGGTACCCATTAGATTGGGACTCCAGGAGTTTCTCACTCTCATGCTAGCCCATATGCATCCTCCAGCAATTTGTCAAAGTGTCTGTTTAAGGGTTCCTACCAGGAGAGTAGTGTTGAGCCTCCAGTGCCTTCTGACTCAGGTTAGCGAATCTTAGGTACGATTTTCTGCACTGACACTCTTGGAAGATTTGAGGTAATGGTTTGCCACTATGGTTCCAAGAAATGTCATTGATTTTTAGTCTGTTCAGCATTTTGCTTCTTTCACAGACTGAAGTGATGACTCCCAGGTTTTTTTAATGTTAGATCTGGAACCAGAAGTTGCCCTTCAGAGAATGACTATTTTCCTGTTCCTCTTCCCACGTTTCTAAATGAGTTTGGTAGGGTCAGGGAAACACCTAAAATGTGAAGTCTAAGGAAAGAACAGACATTAACTACTCTAGGAAAAGAGATCTGACAGGGCAAATGATTAAAGAAGCACTAAGGTTTCTACTTGAAACTCATAGTCTATCTGGGTATGGTGGTGGGTCTTCGGTAAAAGCCCAAACATAATGATTCTGCAGTTCTAGATTGGGTTATTTGGAGAGTATGAGGTCTGTGTAAGAAAACAAATTTTCCTAGGTCTTGATCATGAGTCACATTCCCATGTCAAGCATCACTCAATCAAGCCTGCCTTCTCATTGGTCTAATCAGGAGAACAGTGCTGACCCTCTGAGAAGAGACTGGGGTCTGAGCTATATCCTAGGATACAGGGTCTACCTAAGGGAGCACAGATGTGACTCTCAGCCTTCAGATTCTATGTCCTCATTGAACAAAGAAATTCTGACTGAGAAAATCAAGTGTGAACCTCCCAAATAAAATCCACCTTTGTTTTTCAAAGTAAATATGGAAAATATTTTATCACCTTAAAAATTGAGAAAAGCAAGGAACACAAAGTTCTATAAATTAAAATAAAGTCCTGGTATTCTTGGATAAAGAATGTCTCCATCTCTGAGAGAAGAGTGAGAGATGAGTCCCCACCCCTCATTCTTTTCTTTTTGTTCCAGCGTCAGGGCAGTGCCAATAGGAGGAAAGGTGGGACTCTGAAAGGTAAGGTTCTGCCTATTCCACCTGAGCTCTCCAAGGCTGGTCCTTCCTGTCCTTTCCATGAGGGCCCAGTCCATGATCTCTGAGGATGCCAGCTGCTAGACACATTCCTTCTCAGAAAACAGAGGCGTCAGAGGAGAGCCTCATGAAAATGCTGTCAGAGTGCAAAACCCTTCTAAGATTCCCTGCTCTGACCATTACTGAGCATGAAGTAGTGATGGATCTGGGCAATGGGTGCTATCCAATACGTGGCCATATGAGACGTTAAGAGTCAGAACTTCTGAAGTTCTGAGACTTTGTGAAAGTCCTGTGATATCATGGATACTCAACTTCCTCTTTGAGATAACCGTTGACCTATGTTTCACATAGGGCAGTTTTCAGTAACACATGGGATAGATAATACATACAAAAGCCCATTGTGAATGATCAAATAATACAAGTGTTATTATTATCATTGATCATGTGACCTTGTATCCTAATTCTTGGAGCTCTCCAAGTCCAATCTACCAAGGATATCTTTACAGGACACTCTATTCAGTCTCTTATAAGATCTCTCGCTTCTATCTTCATCATTCTTCTGGTTTCCCAGGGTGGAGAACTTGCCAGGGAGAAGTACAGGAGGCAAGAAAGGTGCTTTCTCTTGTGTAAAGGTGAGTAAACATTACCTTCTTTCCTGTACCCCTCTTTTAAGCAGAGTCTATGTATTTCTAGGGCCTCAGGGAAGCCTGGAATTGACATGGGATGGAAAATTCTCAGAGTTAGAATTTGAAAGTCTTGGGGATATTGGTGAGTGGAGGCTACCTTTGCCAGACCTGCCAGGATCACATTTGTTTCCTCTGGTCCTGGCTGCAGCTTTGTATTTCCTGTTTCCCACAGCCCCCTAGGCCTAGGCATCATGATATCATCCACTTTCATCAACTATTATGTCCAGACCCCTTCTGTGAGGTGTGAAACAACAACAAAGGCATCATGATATCATCCACTTTCATCAACTATTATGTCCAGACAACCTTCTGCTGAGGTGAATTGGCTGCTTTTCCAGAGGCCCTGGAAGATGCTACTCCCTCTGTGATCCCCTTGGTTTCTATAGCTTCTGTGACTGACTCATCATTCACTTCATCTCCTGACTTCTGTGCAGTTGCTCCAGGAGACCTAATACCAGGTTCTTTGCCTGAGCCATCCCCCCAATTTCCTCCATCTTCTCACCTATCCCAATGACCCCTTCAGCTGACCTTTTCTTACTCTCACCACTAGGCACTCCCTCCCACTAGAGCCAAAAGCCTAGGATTCTTAATTCCCAGAGAACCATTCCATCCCTCTACCCCGTGCCTTTCCTCCTTTCCTACCATATGATGCTCAGACAACCAGAGGGAACTTTACCTCTGAATACCATCTCTGTTCTTGACCCCACCATTTCACAAGATAACAACCTCTTACCACATCTGTCTCAGACAAGGAATCCCACTGAGTCCTTTGCTTGTCATCATGTACCACCAACTCTGTCTGTTTCATCACTGCCAGACTGCCTTTTAACTGTGACTCAATCTAAATCAATTTCCATCTCATTGAAACCTGTTCCTGAGAAGTCATCTCCAGATAGCCCTGGTGGGTTGTCTACTTATGTCCCAATAATTAGAGGTAGTGACTGTTCAAACCCATCGAGTTCAGAATTCTCCTATTGGCAGGCCTATGCCCAGAACATGCTCCTCCCCACATTATCACACTCGGATTTTCAGCAAGAGCAAGTCTACTTCCGTCAACCAGAAATCTGTCTCTGGGGAGACTCTGCTACTAAGCACAAGGAGGCCAGTGGAATTTCTTTCACTGGCCTTAACATCCAGGTCCTCTTGGAGAGACAAATGGAGAAGAGAATGGCTTTCCAGATTTTAGAGAAGAAAGTAAAAGAGGAGGGGCCATTTTCCAAACAAATGTGGTCAGAGAACCAGTGGACATCTTTAGGGAATTTGTTGCATCTGCTTGATGTACAGGTCACCACAGCCTCCAAAATTGACTGGAATATTGAAGGCAAGCCAGAGCAGCTCTCTATTTATCAACAGCTCCTCTATCTCAAGGCTTTGACAGAAAACTTGAATCAGAAATATAGCCAGCTCTTCTGGAGTCTTCCTTCTCTGCACAGTGAGTCCTTAGTAGCCACTCTCTGGTTTTCTAGTAGTACTTCCGCTCTAGAGTCTCACTTTGTCTTATTCAATGGAATTCATAATACACCTGCCATCAAAATACAAGCACCTCCACCACTTCCTCATTCCCAACCATTTCCTCTCCCCATTGTACATCCCCAATCCTTGCCTCAAACCCTGTCCCCACATCCCAGCCCCTACCTTTCACTAATGTGAACACCCACGCCCATTTTCAATCCTGCCTCCTGATCATATCACCTTCTTCATTCCAGATTAGGGACTGTGGAGTGTCTTTCCATAGATCCAAGAATGAATCAGACTCTCCTATCTTGACTGAAAATCAACACCTGGGAAGGCACATGTTGCAGAAGCAACAGGAAAGTTTGTGGGCTTTAGTCCCCATGTTCCAGAAACCTAAAGAAAGTATTTGTCCTCAAGCTCCCAACCTTCCGTTGGTTAGCCAATCATCCCATGCCTATGTACCAGTCTCCATCCTTCCTGGCCATTTTCATATCATCTGCGAACCCCAGGAGACACTGGAGTTACATAACCCAAGGAAGGTAATCCCATGCTGGTGCCTCCATGACTGTAGAAATCTAGACTCCCTAGCAGTGATGGAGCCTCAGCATACATTATCAGAACTCTCTCAGCAAAAAGGCAGACATGTTCACTTATAATTCTCTGAGTTCCAGGGCCATAGTAACAGGGATCTAGCAAAGACTGAATTGAGTCTCCCCGGAAGTTTCCATGAGAGGGTCCAAACAAAGTACCAGATAAGTAAATATATGAGGAGGAATCGTGGGTATATCCTAGAGAAGAGTCCAGAAGACAGTCCATATAGGGTCTCAGAATACCACCTAGTGAAGGGTCTGAGGGCTGCCTTGGAGACAACAAGGAACTGTGTGTGTCATTCAAGGAATCACTCGGGGAATGAATTATTAAATGCCTCAAGGAAGGACACAGACCAGAATCAAATGGAAAGTATTCTTAGTTTACATATGAGCAAGAAGCTTTGGCAGATCACTCTGGGTAGGATTCCTATAGGTGTGTGTTATTCGTGGCTGGCTGATGACAATACATTGCCTTTCTCTGGGAGTTCCCAGACTGCTACGGAAAACACAGATTCTAAAATGACTGGTGTGTAGGGTTTACTGCCAGAGCATCACTCTAGAGCATTCTTTTCTTGATCGCAGTAACGACAGGTGCCAGAGGCCCATATTACTAGATTTTGCATGAGGGAGAGGTGGGGTTTGCCCCTCAGGGTTCTTGAATCCATAAAATTCTATATGTTGAGAGAAGCTAAAACATGGCCTCTCCCCCAATTTGACTTTCCCTCCTCAGCCATGCATATTTCTGGGGTGGATTCCAAAGCTGAGTTTTTTAAACCCCTTGAGGGAAGCTCTAAACCTTTTTTGGGAAACAGGGTGAGAACAACAAAGTCAGTCCCCACTGTGGATCATCCTCTCCCCGCTATGTCATCTGTGGGCAATGAAGGACATGGGAGCCTGAAGGCATCACACTCTGACACTGACCATAAGACTGCAGAGTGTATCCAGATAGCTGAGTGGGGAAGCCAGACTTTTTAGCCCCTTACACACAGCATCAGAGCTCAAGTAAGAACCAGTGAGACTGGACAAGACAACACATGTGACCCAGAGGTACCCACAAGGCAAGCTGGGGCTGTACATGTACCAACACATGAGAACGTGAGTTCCAGTAACAGAGTAGAAATGGAACCGGGCAAAGTGATGGTGGAGAAGAACTTACAACATTTTGCCATGTCCAACCTGTCCAGGGATATATTTGACACCAAGGAGCTATGTACCCTTCAATCCCAATCTTGGGACACCTTGACAAGCAGTGAGTTGGGAAGCTCCAAAATGATAAATGTCAACATGAGTAAAGTAGAAACCGCCCTCACTACCGAACACCCCTCACCAAAAATACTAGTTCCCCAAGATTCTAAACAATCAGACTTGAAAAGACAGATCCTGAGTGAGTTAAAGTTTAAACTGGAGAGTGAGGAGTATAACCAGGCTCAAGGATATCCCACTGACATGCCTCTTCTTTCAGATAGCTTGACTTCCAAGGCTTCACTGACTCGGTCGCAGAGTGTGTGCAGCGGGGACCTGGAAGCATCCCAGGTGCTGCATGTCCAACTGAAGAACAGCAGAATTAGCACGGAGGAGCAGCAGGAATCCTGGGACTCAAAACTGACCTTCTGTAAGGGCCAGCCTACAATCTTTTCACAAAGAAATGCAAAGAAAGTGAGACCTCGGGATCCCAAAGCAAGAAAATGCAGAAGTGAGGAATCAGGAGTAGGGACATCTGTAGGCAGAGAGGAGAGCCTCCATGCTGAGGACAGAAAATTAGCGAGTGCTTCCTCAACTCTGTCACAGAATGAACAGTTTCCTCTTGAAGTTACTTCAGAAAAAAGATGAGGCAATTTTCCCAGTGGATCAATTCCAAGAAAAAAATCACAGGGCATCAAGAAAGTCCCCAGCAAAAAGCCAAGTTTATGGCCACCTTAGTGCAGGACCAAGACTCAGTTGAAAGTGTGGCTACTTTTGGGAGTGATCGGCCTCCTGAAGCTCACAAGCTCACTTGGGAAGGTCCTAGAAGAGAAGCTGGAACGTATGTATGTATCTGAGGCCTCAGAGTTAAGCCAGCAGCATGAGGAACTACAGGCCCAGGTAGGGCCTGACAAGAGCCCTCCCTCCATATATCGGGCTCTCTCTGACCCACAACAAGAAAAACGGGCAAATATCAAGTCCTGCAGCCAAGAAGCTGTTTGTGTTGACAAGAACCATCCTGCACGTATCAGACAGAAGAGAGACAGGGTCAGACAGCCCCAGAAAGCTGAGGGAATCAGCTATGAAGCCAGAGTCAATGCCCTTCTTCTCTCCCTTCTGGAGAGTCTGTGCCTCATCCAAGCCCCACCTGTGTGCATCAAGTATGCCAGGTCCTTTGGGCCACCAGGGGTGACCCTGATGAAAGTACTGTGTTTAGCAATTTGACTCCTCTACTCAGGCAGAAAATGCTTCTCCAGCACTTCCAGGGAGAAAAATTTCTCTAAAAAAATCATTCAGTCCTTGTTGAGAAAGCTTCACAATTTTCATGACAATATATCCTCTGATGAGAACAACCTTCAGCACAACCAAGAATATTAATCCTCCCCAATAAACATTTCTTCTAATAGAGAGTGGTGCTCTCTGTGTGCTGCCCTGGGACTGGGGCTGGGGCTTGTGCTTAGGGAAAGGAAGCAGTGCGTTCAACTCTTCGTAGTTAATGCTTTTGGCTTCTACAAGTACACCAGTCCCTTGTACAAAGCCAGACAGTAGCCTTCTCAGTTTTATCCTGGGGTCCTTTATATGATCCTGTTCTGATATCCTGTATTTAAAACATTTACTTTTTTTCATAAAAAGTATAACGTGCTTACTCTGAAAACCTTCAGGCCTTTATAAACAGTGAGAAAAACCCTTAAAGTCTAGAACTTGATTATAACTGTCTTTCATGTGCTCCCAAACTATTTGTCCGGTAGGATACTATGTCAGCTAGGCCTCACCTCCTGGAGGCTACTCAGGCCCAGTGATACCTTTTCAACATATGAATATACGGGATAGTCTTTGAGCATGAAGACAGTACCTCCAGTGATGTTGCCAGGGATGTTGTCCTCCTACACGGTGCCTGCCTTCCCAGACATGCAACATTTTACCCCAAGATTATAGTAATTGAGGGGTGCATTAATTATCTATTGCTGTGTAATGGATATTCCAAAATTTAGTGGGTTAAAAATATATACTTATTATCTCATAGCTTTTGTGGGTCAGAAATTCTGGAGAGGCCTACCTGGATTCTCTGCTTCAAGGTTGCATTTAAGATGTCTGCTGAGGCTACATTCTCACCTGGAGGCTTGACTGGGGAAGGACCAACTCCCGTACTCATTCATATAGTTGCTGGCAGGAAGCAGTTCCTCAAAGTCTGTTAGAATGAGATCCTCAGTACCTTGCTGGCTCCTGGCTGGTTCTTCATGAAGTGGGCTTCTCCAGAATGGCAGCTTACTTCATCAAAGCAAGGAGAGAGTTTGAAAACAAGATAGAAGTTACAATCTTTTGGAAACTAGTAATGGAAATGACATCTTATAACCTTTCCTTTATTCTATCACTCAAAGGTAAATCACTAAGTCCAGCTTATGCTCAAGGGGAGGGGTAATTACATAAGAGTGTGAACATCAGGAAGTGGGGATGACTGGAATCTTCTCAAAAGTCTTCCTAATGCAAGGATTTCTTCTTGGATACCCTATTCAGTTTGCTGAAGCAAAAGTGGCCAAAGGTGCCATGTGGATTTTTTTCCTCATTCATATCCAAGTCATTAAGGTCAAAACTGTTTAGTGGCTAAATGAAGTGGCACCTGGTAAGTAACCATCAGAGACTGGAGCATCCAAAGAAGGAAGGAAAGGTGATGTAGGGAGGTAAAGTAGTTTGGGTTTATCCTGAATGGTTAAGTAAAATAAACACTGAGAACCACCTGACTTACCAGTATTCAAACTGGGGGGCGGGGAGGGAAGCTGGTGTAATATGGCTCAGCCGGCTCTACCAGTCTCTCTATTTTGCCTTAGCTCCCAGACCATAGTTGTGTAGAAGTAACCTTCAGCTTCTGTAGACCTAGCCAACGTTATATGCTACAGGTTGCAAGGTTTAATTTCTGTTCTTGTTAATATATTTAATATAGCACATCCATCATCTCAAATTTAATTCTCATAGCTTGAACATCAGAGAGAATGGGTCACTCAACTGTTGCAAAAGGTGGTACTAGGGATCTTAGAGCACATACTCCCATTTTGGGATATTTTCCATAACCTATGTTGAAGGCTCTGATGCCTGGGAACTCTGTCACACTCAGGCACCCCTGTTCTTTCTATGATCCCGGGAATCCTGAGACCACACTGCCCCAGCTAGGATTCTGCCTGCTTCGGCACCTAGGAGTCTTTCGGGCAGGGACATCCCTCACTGGAGCTGACTTCTAAAAGTTCTGATTTTGTGCTCTGCTACTCTATCACTTGTCTGTAGCTCGCTGATGGAGGCTCCCTCCCCTCCCCACCATGGTTTATCTTCCCATATACCACCTTGGATTCCCTCCTTTCCACCTCCTACCTGGCAGAACATGGTCACTTTTCTATTTGATGAGTTTCAGGTATTCTTTTCTTTGGTCTCCCCTTGAATTTGCAGGAGTTCAGAATGATTTGATAGCTATCTAGCTGAATTCCTGCAACCAGACAAAACTAAGTTCTCTTACTCCTCTGCTTTCTTGGACTGCAATCTCAATGCAGAATTTTTTTTTTAATTTTTTATTTCTTTTCAGCGTAACAGTATTCATTGTTTTTGCAGATTTCTTAATCCCCTCTCATAGAAGGGCAACCTGAAGGACAGAGAAGGTAATATATATTCAGTGGGCTAGCATGAAAGAGGGAGCCAGTGATGGAGAGTCGCCTTATACTGTGAGGAATTATTTGGATGTAAAAGACGGAAAATACAACTTAACTGACTTAAAAAGGAGAATCTATTGACTTAGGTACCTGAAAAAATCTGGGAATAAAGCTTGCCTAAAGGACAAGCGTTCATGGTGAGGCTCAACTGATGCCTTCAAGATTCACTTTCTATCTATTTCTTGGCATTCTGGACTGACTTTCTGTCCACCTATTCTGTAGCTTTAAGTGTATCTTCCAAGCTTTAAGTGTAGCTACAAACGGTTGTGTCTCTCAGTAGTCCCTGCAGAAAATCCCACTGTGCCTTAATGGCTCCAGTTTTGTCACATGCCCATCCCTGACCAATCACTGCTGTCAAAAGCATATCATCATCTTTTGGCCAATCGTGAGTTATAGATACATTCTTAAAATAGGAGTGTTAGGGAAAGACAACTCTATCTGCCCATAGACTGAGATTGAAAATGGGGTTAGTTCCCTAGAGGTCAATAAAGGGACTGTTTCCAGAAGGTGAGTGAATGTTACGTATCAAAAATAAAACAGATGTCTACTCCAGACCTCTTTCTCTGCCTCATTTCTGCTTTCTTGTCCAGAGTTATGTCATGACTAAAGCTTGGAGTTGCAGGAAATGCTGATTCCTTTAGGTGGGATGGGGTGGGGTCCAGGAGACAAATGTGAAGGAGGAGGAATCAGTCAGAGTCCCCAACATCCATGTGGATAGACTATCCAATAATCTGGTCTCTCACTGTTCACCCCTTCTCATCCTTGAGCCCTTTACTTCCATTTCAGTTTAGTTATGGCCATCCTAGAACGTAACAGCAGGATACGTTCTGCCATCTAAAAAGACAGTCTGACATTCCACCCGAGTTCATCCTTTCAGCTTATGCCCTTAGTATGCCAATTCTTCAACTTAGAAACTACAAGACACTTTATACATCTCCCTGTCCATCTAAGACTGATTTGTCTCATTTCCTCCCTCTCCAAGGAAAACTGCATTGTTCGTCACTTAATTCTAAACCTAAGGAGCTCTACCTTTTTTTTTAATTTTTATTTTTAAAATTTCTTTTCAGTGTTAAAAAATTCTGTGTTTACGCACCACACCCAGTGCTCCATGCAATACGTGCCCTACACAATACCCACCACTAGCCTCACCCAACCTCCCACCGCCTTCCCCTCCAAAACCCTCAGTTAGTTCTTCAGAGTCCACAGTGTCTCATGGTTTGTCTCCCCCTCCAATTTCCCCCAGCTCCCTACTCCTCTCCATCTAAGAGCTCTACTTTTGACAGCTTTTCATTTGCCTTTCATCTGAGACGCGAGCAAAAATCAGTTGTGTCTTTTTGAGGCCCGTATTCTAATAAAGGGGTGATTCATCTAGGATAAAATTAACACAAGTAATTATGTCGATGCCACCATGAATGTTCTATAGTACCAGTCAGCTTCAACAATTCCTGAAAACAACGCATTAGTTCCTTCAGCGTTTAGTGTGCACTAGGCATTCTTTGAAGCATTAGGGGCACACCAGTGAAGGAAACAAAGCTCCCTGTCTTGGCCGACCTCATATGATTGTTCTTTAGTCAATTCTCTTACCTAAGTGTTCAAAACGATTTCACTTTTCTACAATTTCTCCAGTCTCCTCACTTGTTGAGCATATGTGCTGGACCATGGCAGGAGAATAAAAAGTCACCAGAACTTTTCATCATTAAAAAACTTCAAAAGAGTAACAAAATCAACAGGTGAACACCTATCCCTTCTTTTTTCTTTCCTTTCTATTATACTGCAAGGTTTTCCTCCGGGATCTGTCCTTGCTTCCCAACTTACAGCGCTTTTTTTCACTGTTTGAATATTTGGCTTAATCATCTACTTTTCTCGAAACTGAGAACATATTTACCTCAATACAGTCTGGCACGCCCCAGAGTTCAGAAACTTCTAGACAGAAGAGCCAATAACTGAAGGGATTTCGAAGGTGAGGTTCCCACCAGCCCGCTCTGGGGGCGGAGTCATGCACAGGGCGAGTCGCACCTGGGGGTGTGGCTACGTACAGGGGAAGCCACACCCTTCCGCAGGTCCAGTCCGGAGGAGACTGCATCCAGGGGCGGGCTTCATCTCGGGAAAGCCACACCCAGGGGCCCTATTACCCCAGGGTGAGCCAAGCTCCGAGGCGGCGGGACACCTCCAGTTAGAGGCGCACTCTGGGCTGGGCAACGTGGAAGTCGAGCCACACCTATAGTGGAGACTGTGTCCAGGGCAAACCGTGCCAAGAGCGGGACAACGTTCAGGGCAACGCATAGGCGGGGCCGGACCACGTCCAGAGTGAGCACGATCTAGGTGCGGGGCTGAGGAGGCTGTGGTGTTTGGCTTCTTCATGGCGGCGGTGCTGTACCATCTGACTGTTAAGCATTTCACCTCAGCCTTCTGGATCCTGTCTCCATCACTTCTGAAAGTCGAGTTTTGATTTGCCTCAAAGTCAGATTTTGATGGAGAACTTCTGGATATCGGAACGACCTTCCCTTCTGCCCAGAAGGACCCTTCCCACAGTCTGCCTTTTCCATCCTGGCTGCTGGCTCTAGAGGCCTCTCAATGCCTAAGGGCCTCAGAGATCCTGCTGAGTCTTGGGGGTGGGGCTGTGCCTGGGCCACGCGAGCCCCCTTTGCGGAGGTCACTGGATGGAACTTGCTGAGGTGATCCTAGTAATAAATAGAGCAGCGATATGGACCACTGTTAAGACTTCACCTAGTACCAGCTGCCTGCCCTTGTACAAGAAGCCCGTCTCAGATCTCATCTATTGTTTGCAGAGATAATAATATCTGACAGGGGTGGCCCTGAGACTTGGAATGAAGTGGAAAATTTAGAGTAGTGTTAAGGGTTGATGTTACTGAAGGGTTTGGGGCGCCTGTGGGGACCTTGTCAGACTTCCAGCCCCCGGAGAGCCTAGTGCCTTGCAAGTGCCTGCACTGGTGGGGACAGTGAGACGTCAAGATGTGAGTTCGTACACTCAATTAACAGTCATCATTTCTGATTCGCTGCAGAACCCGGAACTGGAAGGATGTTCACAGTTCGCCAGTTTTCAAACAAGCCAACAAGAGCTTCAGCCGCTGGGACCTAGCGGTGAGTTCAGTAGGAATGGTTCGTGGGAACCTCAGGTATAGGTCATCGAGGCATTATGGACAGGCTAGAGGCAGAGCCATTTGTCACGCCTTGCATGAACCAGGATAGCAGGACGCGCACCTCTCCAGCAGGCAGGACTACGTGTCTTTGATTAGGCAGAAACACTCAGGTAATCGCCTTACATTGCGGGCATTGATACATTCATGCCTACTGTGTGTCCTGGTTCTGTGTTAGGAAGTGTCACCATGTTTATCATAGTAAGAGGTGGAAGAGAATCCCATTTGTGACTGTTTCCAGTATTAGAAAGTATTAAATGTGAATTTGAAAGATGTGTTAAGCTAAAATAAACCTTGTAGATTCCCACCTTCAAAACAATTACTGTTAACTTTCTGGTGCATTTTCTTAGAGATTTTACTATGTCTACTTTTTTTTAAATTAATTAATTTATTTGACAGAGATCACAAGCCGGCAGAGAGCGGGCAGAGAGAGAGGAAGGGAAGCAGACTCCCTGACAAGCAGAGAGCCAGATGTGGGGCTCCATCCCAGGACCCTGGAATCATGACCTGAGCAGAAGGCAGAAGCTTTAACCCACTAAGCCACCCAGGTGCCCCACTATGTCTACTTTTAATACTGCTTAAATAATATATATTTTAACTGAAATCACTATCATAAACATTTTTAAGTTACTATAAACTTTCATAACGTTTTTATGAAAACATTCTTTTAAGTGGTGGAATATTCAACTGCTTTTTGTTGACATTTGGTTAGTTTCTAACTTTTGAAATTTTACTATTTTTGCTTGCCATGTTTGGTCATAATTGTATTTATTTATAAACCCTCCTGTTCTAAACAGCATCAAGCTTTTCCTATGTCTGATTAACCCCGGATTCTGCCCTAGGCCAAATGCTTTTTTCTTTCTCCTGCTTCCTTAGATGAGCTGTGTGCTCATGTGGTTAGCTGATTCAGCACTAAACTGTCCTCTGAGTGTCAAGCCAGTGAAACCAAATGCTTGCTGAACCTCCTCAATATAAGGTCTTACAGACTGAACCTGTTGTCTTCCTTTATCTCTAACCTTCCCTTCCTCATACAGTCCCAGTTCCAGTAGCACCTGAAAATCCAAGCAAGAACCACAAGAGCCACTTTACATTCTTCCCTCTTTATTGTAGCTAGCAGCTACTTCGTGGAGAAGCTGGAAAAATATGCCGTGCAGAGAAATCCTCGAACTCTCACAGTATAGGACATTCCCCAAAGAGATTATAAGATCCTTCAGGTCATGAGCTATATTTTGGTAATTAATTTTAATTATATTAGTAATATATGTTCACATTCTCCTGAGTCAAAATTAAAACACTCTCATTAAAGTTAAATACCCCATCCAAAACAAAGTGTCTCATTCTACATCAATCAATTAATTAATTTCTTTGCTACTTATATCAATATAGACTATTGGTTTCCTAGTTGATTCAGGTCAGTCTGCTACTGTCTATTTATTTTGGTGACCAAATTGTCATTTTTAGCTGATTACCTCAGTCTGACTTCTGTGTTCTTTTGATTTATTCAGTAATTTTTTACTTTCTGACACAAAAGATGTTTCAAGCTGATTGTATACTTTTCCCTGCATAATCCTTCAGTTCTTGATTTCTTTTTTTTTTAATTTCTTTTCAGTGTAAGAGTATTCATTGTTTTTGCACCACACCCAGTGCTCCATGCAATCCGTGCCCTCTCTAATACCTACCACCTGGTTCCCCCAACCCCCTCCCCTGCCCTTTCAAAACCCTCAGATTGTTTTTCAGAGTCCATAGTCTCTCATGGTTCACCTCCCCTTCCAATTTCCCTCAACTCCCTTCTCCTTTCTTTAATGGAAAATGGTATTTGGAAGCCAACATCAGTTTGCTAGATGTGTTCATTATTATTAGGATGTTGCTGCTTGTTGGCTGTCTCGATAAATAGAGTTAAGGAATATGTATATATATGCAGACACACACACATTCACACATTTAAATATTAATTTATTTTTCTCGTCTCTACATGTGTTGAAAGTTGTGAGTTCACACCAGTAATTCTAGTTGTAATCTAACACTGCAGGGTTCACTGTAGTTTTCTCCCTTTCCAGGGGAAAGGCTGTCTGCTTTTCCCCATTGAGAATGATATTCACTGTGGGTTTTTCATAGATTGATTTTATGAAGTTGAGAAATGTTCCCTCTATCCCTGTACTTTGAAGAGTTTTAATCAGGAACGGATGCTATATTTTGTCAAATGCGTTTTCTGCACCAATTGAGAGGACCCTGTGGTTCTTTTCTTTTCTCTTATTGATTTGTTCTATAACTTTGATTGATTTGCAAATATTGAATGATCTTTGCATCCCAGGGATAAATCCCACCTGGTCATGGTGGATGATCTTTTTATTGTATTGTTGGATCCTGTTAGCTAGGATCTTGTTGAGAATCTTGGCATCCATATTCATCAGAGATATTGGTCTGAAATTCTCCTTTTTGATGGGTCTTTGCCTGGTTTGGGGATCAAAGTAATGCTGGCTTCATAGAAAGAATCTGGAAGTTTTCCCTCTGTTTCTATTTTTTTAAACAGCTTCAGGAGTATAGGTATTATTTCTTCTTTGAATGTTTGATAGAATTCCCCAGGGAATCTGTCAGGTTGTGGACTCTTGTTTTTTGAGAGGTTTTTGGTCACTGCTTCAATCTCATTACTAGATATTGGTCTATTCAGGTTGTCAATTTATTTCTGTTTCAGTTTTGGAAGTTTATAGGTTTCTAGGTTGAATCCATTTCTTCTAGGTTGCTTAATTTACTGGCATATAACTGTTGGTAATTTCTGATTATTGTTTCTATTTCCTTGGTGTTAGTCATGATCTCTCCCCTTTCATTCATAATTTTATTAATTTGGGTCCTCTCTCTTTTTGTTTGGATTGGTTTGGCCATTGTTTTATTGATCTTATTAATTTCTTTCAAAGGACCAGCTTCTAGTTTCGTTGATGTGTTCTACTATTTCTCTAGTTTCTAACTCATTGATCTATGCTCTAATCTTAATTATTTCCCTTCTTGTGCTTGGGGTTGACTTAACTTGTTGATTTTCCAGTTCTTTAAGGTACAAAGAGAGTTGGTGTGTTTGACATTTTTCAATTTTTTTGAGTGAGGCTTGGATGGCTATGTGTTTCTCTCTTAGGACTGCCTTTGCCATATCCCATAGGTTTTGGACATCTTTGTTTCTTTGTTCTCATTGGTTCCATGAGTTGTTTAAGTTCTTCTTTGATTTCCTGGTTGATCCAGACATTCTTGAGCAGGGTGGTTTTTAGTGTCCAAGTATTTGAATTCCTTCCAAACTTTTTCTTGTGGATGAGTTCCAGTTTCAAAGCATTGTGGCCTAAGAAAATGCAGGTAATTATCTCAATCTTTTGGCATCGGTTGAGCCATGATTTGTGACCCAGTATGTAGTCTATCCTGGAGAAAGTTCCACGTGTGCTCAAGAAGAATGAGTATTCCCTTGTTTTAGGGTAGAATGTTCTGTATACATCTATGAGGTCCTCTGGTCCAATGTGCCATTCAAAGGTTTTATTTCTTTGTTGATTTTTTGCTTAGATGATCTGTCTTTTGGTGAGAGTGGTGTGTTAAGATCCCCTACAATTAAAAAAAAAAAAAAGATCCCCTACAATTAATATATTCATATCAATATGACTCTTAATTTTGTTTAACAGGTGGCTTATGCAGTTGGCTGCTCCCGTATTAGGGGCATAAATATTTATAATTGTTAGATCAACTTGGTGGAGAGACCCTTTAAGAATGATATGGTGTCCTTCTGTATCTCTGACTACAGTCTTTAGCTTAAAATCTAATTTTTATCTGATAGGAGAATCGCTACCCCAGCTTTCTTTTGAGGCCCATTGGCATGAAAGATGGTTCTCCATCCCTTCACTTTCTTTTCTTTTCTATTTTATTTTATTTTGTTTTATTTTATTTATTTGACAGAGAGAGAGATCACAAGTAGGCAGAGGCAGGCAGAGAGAGAGGGAGAAGCAGGCTCCCCGCTGAGCAGAGAGCCTGATGTGGGGCTCAATCCCAGGATGCTGAGATCATGACCTGAACCAAAGGCAGAGGTTTAACCCACTGAGCCACATAGGTGCCCCTCCATCCTTCACTTTCAATCTGGATGTATCTTTAGGTTTAAAATGTGTCTCTTGTAGACAGCACATGGACAGGTCCTGTCTTTTTATCCCATCTGCAACCTTGTGCCTTTTTATGGGAGCATTTAAGCCATTCACATTGAGAGTGGTTATTGAAAGGTAAGTTTTTATTGACATCATGTTGCCTGTGAAGTCCTTGTTTCCATACATTATCTCTGTAACTTTCTGTTCTATGTCACTCTTGGCTTCTTTCTTCTTTTATAGAATCCCTTTAATATTTCTCATAGTGCTGGCTTGATGGTCACATAATCTTTTAGAACTTGCAGGTCTTGGAAGCTTTTTATCTCTCCATCTATTCTGAATGTCAGCCTTGCTGGATAAAGTATTCTTGGGTGCATGTTCTTCTCATTTAGTGCCCTGAATATGTCTTGCCAGCCTTTTCTGGCTGCCAGGTTTCTGTGGACATGTCTGATTTTATTCTGATTTTCCGTCTTCTGTACGTAAGGAATCTCTTCCCCCAGCTGCCCTTAAGGCCTTCTGTCTGAATCTCTGATTGTAAACTTCACAATTAGGTGTCTTGAGGTCTTTTTAGACTCATTGATCTTGGGTCTTTCTAGACTCATTGATCTCTGCCTCTATGACACAAACACTTGTTCCATTCCCCAGATGAGGGAAATTTTCCCCAGTATTTGTTCAATTGTATCTACTAGTCTTCTCTCTTTCTCCACCCTCTCAGGGATCCCAATAATTCTGACACTGGAACATTTCATGGCATCATTTATTTCCCTAATTCTGTTTTCATGGCTTCTGAATTGTTGGTTCCAGGCTTCCTCCTGATCCTGCTTTTCTATCAGTTTTTCTTTTAGATCACTAATTCGATCCTTTGCCTCAGCTACCCTAGCTGTTAGAATATTTAGATTAGATTGGATCTCCTTGGTAGTATTTTTAACTTCTTCCAGATCAGCTCTCCCTTCCACCCTTAGAGATTCTTTATTGCCACGATTGGTCTTCTCCAACCTAGCCATTGCCTGGACAATTTTTACCCTGAATTCCATTTCCAACATATTGTTTATATCCATATCCAGTAGTTCTGTGGCAGAGGTTGCAGTCTCTGAATTTTTCCTCTGTTGGGTGTTCATCCTCCTAGTCATTATGGTGAGAGGTGGTTATGAGAATGTATATATATCAACTACGATCCAGTCAAGGTACCCCTCTCCACTGATGATCTTCTGCCCCCATAGAGATCCAGAAGTGTATAATGTTACATCTCAGGCTGATTTCATGGGTGTTCAGAGTGTTCTGGTAGATATTTAGCTCAATTCAGGGTCTCCTACTTCTCTGCCATCATGCACCTCCCCTCTGAAATTCTGTTTCTGTTATTTTGTTTCTAGGTTTTCCCATCATGTAAATACTCACCTTTGCTTAAATTACTGTGCCATTGGAAATATTTAATTTTTTTTTTTTTTTTAAGAACATGAGCAGAGGGAGGGAAGGTCTCAGAGGGACAGGGAGGAAGAAAGACTTAAGCAGGCTCCAGGCCCAGTGCAGAGCCAACACAGAACTTGATCTCATGACTCTGAGATCATGACCTGAGCCGAAATCAAGAGTCAGACACTTAATGGACTGAGCCACCCAAGTGCCCTGAATATTTGTTAATCTTGAGGAGAAATTTTCTTTAACTTCTAGATTATGGTATTGTTCTTATCAGTACAAATGTCAGGATCAAATCAGAATGGATCAAACTTGGAATGTTCAAACAAATGATAGCCTTGGCATATTCTTCCCCAAGAAGACAGATAGCAAAACCTGGAGTTTATTTCTTATCCCTCCATTCTCACCTCACTAACTTTCTTCCTTTTTTAGGATATTTTGGGGGCCTTTTTCTTTCACACTGGAATTTCTGCCATAGAATTTTACCATTTCCTCAGTGTTGTTATCTATTAAAATCATCTCAGGATTGCGTTCTCATCAACACTGTGAAATAGATATCATTTTCATTTTACAGATTGGAAACTAGGACCTAACTGGTTAATTGCATTGCTCAGGGCCACACTCTAGAAGTCATCTTAGGGATTTAATTCTTCAGACATGATACTGACTTACCTGAAATGTTACATGTAGTGGAGATCTTTGCAGTTTTTAATCAGCAGTATTGTCTTTTGGTTCCTGTGTTATTTTTTCTCTTTCTTTCTTTTCCAATTTCTTTGAACTCTCAACTTTTACCCTCGTTCATTTTTTTATTTATTGTTTCTTCTGTTTCTCTCATTAAACAGATTCTTTCTTTTATTGCTTATACTCTGCCCTGGCAATTTGGCTTCAGTAATTTCTTTCTTTCCTTCTTTTTTTTAAAGATTTTATTTATTTGACAAGAAGAGAGTAGGCAGAGAGGTAGGCAGAGAGAGAGGAGGAAGCGGGCTCCCTGCTGAGCAGAGAGCCTGATGCAGGGCTCCATCCCAGGACCCTGAGATCATGATCTGAGCTGAAGGCAGAGGCTTTAATCCACTGAGCCACCCAGGTGCCCCTGGCTTCTGTAATTTCTGTACAGAATTTTAGCTAAGTCAGCCTCAGAGTTTGAGTTTGGTCGAATTCCTGCTTTCTGCTTTCATCCTTTCTGAAATCCTCATTGGTCATCTTCTGAGTTTCCTCAAAATCTGGTGACTTTCTGCTTTTGCACCATGGGGTTAGCTTCTATTCCTGGTATAACATATAGATGACTTCCCTTGTGGAAAGGATGCACCTTTTTGGATTCTGCTGTGGGCCTGTCCGGAGAGGCCACAATTTTTAAAACAGGTCCCTCTGCATTCCTCATCTCAGATAATACTTCTCCTGCCTTGCTACGGCTATCTAGTTGTTGTTTTTTATTTTTTTCTTTTTTAATTTAATTAATTTATTTATTTGAGACAGAGAGAGTGAGTGACAGCTAAAACGCATGATCACTGGGGCTTGGGGAGAAGCAGACTCCCCACTGAGGAGGGAGCCCAACATGGGACTCCATCTTGGGACTCTGGGATCATAACCTGAGATGAAGGCGGATGTTTAACCAACTGAGCCACCCAGGCTACCTAGCTTTTGAAATATATTTAAAATTTTATTTTTTTAAACCAGGGTAATAAGCACACGCTTTTTAAAGCAAATATTTTTAAAAGACTTATAAACAGAAACAAGCAGTTCTTTCTTTCATCCCTTTCTACCCCCTCAATAACTGTTTCTTCTTTTTTGATATTCCTAAATAATAGATACATACTGCTATTTCCTGAATTATGAACATTGACCATTGCATGTTAGTTTTTTTATATAATAACATTTATTTCTTTTCATTATTCTTCTAATTTCTGTCCTCATTATTCTTATATAGTCTTCTACCACAATTATTGGTTAAATCAGCTGTTAGTGTTTATGATATTATTACATTGTAAATATTGTGCATTGCAGACTCAAGTAACATACTGTGACTTCTTTTATTTTGGGGTATTTTTTTCTGTAGTTAAACATTTCCTCTAATATTTGTTTAGCTCTCTATGAACCTATGGCTTCTTTCCCCCCCCAAATAGTCCAATTGTTCTGTTCTAATCCTTAAAATATCTCTATATACCAAAACACCAAGTAATATATTGTTTATTTTTTTTTTCCTCAGTAACCCTTGTAGGGACCAAAGGCAGGCAGCCCCAAGATGGGCCACTTTGGCATCAATATTATTTTGAGTTAACAGCAATCCAAACCCTGCAGTTTCAGAAAAATCTCCTCCCCTCCCACAAAATGCCTGCTTGTACCAGGAAAAGACCTATTAATAGAGATTTCTCTTTACCTAAGGAACTTACTTAAGTAAAAAGGCAACCTTTGTTTTCCAAGCATCTCCTTTCACCTTCCTACTAATGGTCTTTCTCCTCTTGTATCCTCATACCACTTTTTTTCTCATGTTGCCTCACTGTCTTTGAAATTTCCATGTCTGTGTGGATTCCCCATAAATAGGCTATTAAATTTGATTTTCTCCTGTTAATCGTCTCTTGTCAATTTGATTCTTAGCCCAGCTAGAAGGACCATGAAAGGTAGAGTAAACTCTTCCTCCACAATACCCTCCTTCGACATGTCTCCGATTTACTCTAGTCTTTCACTTTCTCCTTCTGTCAGAAAGAGAGGTGTAATTCTGGGACCTTTTTTTTTTTTTTTTTTTACCCTTCCTATGTTGGAATCCGTATTTCCTAGATTTCATGTAGATAATTTTCCCATACTCTATAATATATCCTTTCATGATGATGTACTTTGATACTTTCTCATTCATCGTTCTTGGCTTTCAGTGGACCTGTGTGATTTGAAATGCATATCCTTCAGTTCTTGGAAATTTTCTTACATTATTTGATAGATACCAGCCCTTTCTTTTGCCTTTTTTCTCTTCTTGGAACTCTTCTCAATGAGAAGGTGAAACTCCTGACTTAATTCTCCAATTTCTGTTATTTTTCTCAATTTTTCCTGCTGTATTGTTTTATCATTTTATTTTAGTGAGGGATTTTTCTCAACTTTGTTTTCCAACATTTATAAAGTTAACCTGTTTCTTTTTTTTTTTAGCATATTTTACTTATTTTTTCTTGTTCTTTAAATGTTTCTGCTTTTCTGTTTTACATAGCATGTGGTGGTTATTGTTTTATAGACATAACATTTCCATTTATTACTTTGAATATTTGAAAAATTTTAGAAGTGTCTTTCTCTTTTTTCTTTCTTTTTTTAATCGTATATTTGTGTTGGAGCTTTTTCTCAGTTGCCTGGTGACTCATAGGTATCAGTGAATAAGAGGCATCAGAAAATAAAATTGACAGGCTACTATACTTTCTCATTTGTTAGAATTGACATTTGTCATTTACAGAAACTCAATTTAAGCTAGCTTAAGAAAAAAGGGAACTCTCTTGCCATACACAGAAATAAAACACAGATTAGTCTTCAGATATGGTGGGATTCAGGAGCTGATACAGTGTTGTCACTGTGATCTCTCTTTATTTTGGGATGAGGGCACTTCCTTTTATACCACATGAAATAAGTGAAAGAAAAGAGGAAAGAGGAATGCTGTTATCAAAAGAAGGTTATAAAGTAAAGGAACACTTGAAAGAGAAAAACCATAGCTATTTCCTAAAGCCCCTTCGGATGGCACATGTGAGACTCAGGATCCTAAAACTTAAGTTTATTTTATAGTTGAGTTATTATTGCTCTTAATAAAGCAAAATCTATTCCTTTCCAGGACTGTGATGTGTTATTCTCTCACATACCTACTTCTCTCCCCTACCCAAATGTGTTTGAGATGTATCCTCCTGAAAGACAGCATAGTTTTGACCCAGAAATTCTTTAAGACAAGCAGTTCTCAATCTTCAACAACTATACAAATTTGTAGGGTTCTTGTTCAAATGTAGGTGCTGATTCAGCATGTTCTCAGTGGGGTATGAAACTTCTGTTTTTTTGAAAGATGCCAGTTAATATTGATGCTACCAGTTCTTGGATCACACTTTGAATGGCAAGGCTTAAACCATTTGGTTTAACTTCTCAAGTTGCCATTGCTTAGAAACTTTTCCAGAAAATCTGAAACCTGACTTTGGCTACAGTGTCTTACTTTCACAAACTTCAGGATCAAACCAAGTCCTTCATGACTTAGTAGGTAGGTTAACATTTCCAGAATGAGTAACTTCCAAAGTCCAGAGTAAAAAGAAAAAAAAAAAATGATGAGGCAAAAAAAAACGCCACAAGACTTTCTGGGAAGGATTTACATTTTCTGAATCTCCAGTACCTGAGGCTATCTGTTCTTCTGTGTGAGCACAGACCTTGAAGGAAGTCTCTAGTCTATAAATGTGACTACAAATGGATGTGAGATTGGCCAATATCAATCCCCTCCCTAACAGATGCTAACTGGTTATTTTTACACAATCTGAAATCCATGAAGTAATTAGGAAAGCCCATAAGAATTAAATCCTAGGCTCAATAACTGGTAAGTGAATTGTCCCATCACGAGAGCATGTGTATTCACAAGTAGTGGGAAATACATGTCATCCTGTAGCAGTGGTCCCCAATTGATACACTTCCTTTTTTTTTTTAAGATTTTATTTATTTATCTGACAGACAGAGATCACAGGTAGGCAGAGAGGCAGGCAGAGAGAGAAGAAGGGAAGCAGGCTCCCTGCTGAGCAGAGAGCCCGATGCGGGGCTTGATCCCAGGACCTGGGATCATGACCTGAGCTGAAGGCAGAGGCTTTAACCCACTGAGCCACCCAGGTGCCCCTAGTTTCTTATCTAAGAAATAAGTAATCTCATTACCTAAGAAAATTTTAGGGACAATGTAAAAGCCAGTAACGGAGGCCCTGCTAGTGATGATACTTCTTGATATCTGTATTTTTTTTTTTGTATCTGTATCTTAACATAGAGTTCTATGTGTTCAATTTCAATAACCTCTCCCTGGCTGATAACTATTTCCATGGGCATATCTGTGTGTTTGTACTGAAGCACAAACAGGCAAGAGAGAGGCACAGGTGTGTGCTAAGGAAAGAGAGTTAGGCATCATGATTACTTTTGATTAAAGAGGAGCTTTCATATAAGACTGTCTCAGGATATAAATAAAACAGGAAACCAATCAATATACCTTTATCCTCAAAGCCTATAAATAAGCATTAGGATTAAAATAACTTCCTAAGTTGAGCTATGATTGTCATCAACATTTCTTCCAAGGATCCAACTAATATATTGTGAGTTAAATAACATTGACCTTTAATACTTTTTAATCCCATTGACTTTCCTCATTCTTGCTTCTGAGTTTACATTTTTAAGTGACATTTAAGGATGCATGTACTTAGATACATTTAATTTTAAAGAAATATCAGGGGACAATTTTATAATAAAATAGTGCCAAAAATAAAAAATGAAAGGGAAAAGGTGTTAGGTATTTTAAAACTGAGTGACAGTATATGGTAGAGGGCTTCAGGGGTGGTAGGAGTAGTCTGAACATTAAAGACCCCTTAGGCTCTAAACGGAGAGCACAGCCCGAGAGTAAGTCGTAGTGACCTTGTGCACTCTGATTTGCCAACCTGAGCACAGTCTTTAGGAGCTGGAGTAGATTGATGTTCATCTGCTGTCTACCCTGGATCCAAACCACAGGACTAGTATCCATGCTCAGCTAGATGTAAGACACATCAGGGCTTAGCTTTGTGCTCCATTTCAGCACAGTTTCACCCCAGACCTGCAAGCATCTCGGAAACATTGCTTCATTCATCTCTACAACATTCCATTTGGGGAGTTAAGTTACAAATATTATGAAGCCTACTCTCCAGTTGAGAAAGCTGAATTACAGGAAGTTTAAGAGGCTTGCTTGAGGTCAGAAATTGGTAATAGAGATCAAGTGCCGACTGGAGGGGACCCAGCAATAGTTCCCAGGATACCATGGCAGCATCATTCTAAAATCCTTTCAGTCATTTCTCTCTGTTATTCCCCAGGGCAGCAGATTCACAAGTGTTAATACCAAGTTTCTTTGAGGCAGTGGTATAGGCAGA
Organism: Enhydra lutris kenyoni; assembly: GCF_002288905.1. Taxonomy (NCBI): domain Eukaryota; kingdom Metazoa; phylum Chordata; class Mammalia; order Carnivora; family Mustelidae; genus Enhydra; species Enhydra lutris. Next base: position 32,981 of record NW_019154297.1, read on the forward strand.
ATTCTTTCTCTAGGAGGCAGATATTATGCTGTTAACTTTAGACCCCTCTACATTTTCAAAGGCACAGAATTAATGACTGAATTAGTCCCAACACTGGATACACCTCACATTTAAAGTCACAGACAGCACCTTGCAATACAGACATCCACAGTTCAGAAGGGCTTCTTGAAGAAATATATTGCAATGCAAGAAAACTCTTGGGCTTTCCAAAGCTGCAGCCTAGATATAGTTTCCTTTCCTTCAAAGAGGAAACTTGAGAGGAAACATTTAGAATACCTTCACAATCAGTCCTTTCTGTGAACAAGCTTTGGCTTGAGAAGTTTCAAAATGTCCTCATTCTGTGGTTATCTTCATCTCCAAGTAAATCTCTAGAGCTTCATATGCAGAGGTATGAGGTATTTTTGTGGTTCCTTATACTTTGGCTTTATTACTAACTGAAATCAAATGTGTCCAAAAGAAGTGGAGGAAATTGGAAGGAAAATTAAAATTGAGTATTTACTCTAATAGGTGAGGCCCCTACCTCTGATGGTGGCCACACTTGCCTTACCGGGAAGTAGCAAGTTTAAGACTTTTGAATCTTTTTTCTAGGGTGAAGAGAAGATTAGAAATTATCCCCAGACTTCTCATCCAATAATTTACAATGAAATAATTTACTATGGCACTGTTTTCTGATATCTTTAACTTCTGATATGAGCTAAGTTGTAGGTATATCTTTATAGCCACAATAGTTTTTCGGATAATATATAGCAAAGCATAAACTTCTTCCCAAAGAGAAGAAATATTTTATTTCCTGAACCATTCAAGACTATACATTCTCTTTGAACATTTTGCTACCTTGAATATTTGTAACTTTATGCATATAACAAGAAAATCAATAATAATTACTATTTATTAAACAGCATATTGCCTAACTATACAAATTATATGTGTATTTATGTATGCATATACACATATACACACATATAAAATCTTTTTTAATAATTCAACAACCTTTCATTGTAATTACCACCACTTTTATTTCACCTATGAGGTAAAGGAGACTAAAAAAGACTCATGGTCTCACAATTCTATGTTGCTGACAGAAAATCTTTACATGAAAGCACAAAGTTAAATTCTTAAACCAAAATAAGAAAGATGCAGGGTATTATCTGTATATTCCTCCATACAATTAAATCTGGAGAGAGAAAAGTTCGAGGAAAGAAAATCATTATCTAATTGCACTATCAGAATAATTCTGTGTGGTAGGCTCAAGCTATTAGAACCAATTTTCTGATGAAGACTCTGAGGCTCACAAGATTGCAAACTGTTGCCTGAGAAATGTTTAATATCAACCAGGTGTTCCGTAGCATCTCATTCTGACCATTGGCCCTAAAATCAGGTTAGAGTTTTCTAGAATGTGCCGTTTGTACTCCAAGGATAAGATGGTATAAAACTATCCAAGTTGATGTATACAAGTGGTGGGTCTAGGAAGTGCACAAATATCCATGAAAATCCGAGGAATCGAATCATAGTTGATGGGTTAAAAGTGTCAAACATGTAGATTGTAGCAGTTAAACTATGCAGAGGTCAGGAAACATTTTCTGCATCCTCAATCCTCAGGGCTTCAGAAATTTGGTTGTTTTTTTTTTTAATTTGGGGTTTAGATGACTCTTAAGGCAAAATTAGCTACTGTATTCCTCCAAATTCCATTACAAATTTGGCGTCAGCTTTCACTGAAACACTCCATTTCCTTTATAAGTTACTTTGTCTTCCCTGTGTCTACTCACCTGTAGATGGGATGATAGAGCTGCTGAATATCTTTCTATATAATAAGTAGGTAGGTAGGTAGGTAGGTAGGTAGACAGGTAAACAGGTAAGGTAAGTAAATAGGTGATAGGTAGGTAGGTAGATAGATGGATAGACAGATCACACTTCTGGATCTGATACTGAGTTGCTTTAACATTGATTTTTCTACCCCAATAGACTCTTTAACAGCTAATGCTTTTTCTTACTCTGCTCATTGGTTCTCTCACAGCAAGCCTTCCATAGCAAGAGCATTTCAGAAATCCCTATTTACCATCATTTGTATTATCTTCATTTCACCTGGCTTCTCCACTCAAATGTAGTTTTAGGCCAAGAGCCCAGCAGTGTTATTCTTTTAATTTTATTTTATGCCCACAGAGCTGAAACATTTGAAGTGCAAGCGTGGGGCTGTATACTTTTCAATTAGATGTTGGCACATGCAAACACTCACGGACACTAACTGGCACAGACCAACTACCATTCACTTAACTTAATGGATACTCTAATGGCATGGCCAATGGTAGAGCAATTTCGGAGCCTTGAGAAATCTAAAAGCAGTGGAAATTATAGTCCACAGCATGACAAGAAGTCCCTTATAAAGGTTTTGCACAATTAGCTTATTTCAGAAATGAAAAACGCCCATTGGATTAATCTGCCAATCTTGTCAGGACAACGATACCAATTGCCTTTTGTAACTATTTACTTATTTCTCTGTTTCCTTAGGTATAGGGGACCAGACAAAGTATTGCTCCTTACATTTGTACTGATGCCTTTTTACTTGAGAAAGCATAGGACAGTGAGTCTTCCTTCATTCTTTCCCTGTTGAATCCTGTGAATTTTCAAACTTCAAGTCCTTTTTTTCACATTTAGTTTCTCATTAAATATTCTGGGTCTGTGTTTGTATTGAGATTTCTTTGAGGCTTATAACCACAAATCAAAATTTTATCTATTAGCATTATTATTTGCAAATTTCCAGTAGTCATTTTTATAGTCTACAACTATGGGTGTTATTGTTCCCTATCCATTTTATAATTTCAACTAAATTAAGCAAAGAAAATTTTATAGTGCATCCCTAATTGTGCACCAGACTGGAACTGTTCATACAAATTCCAAGCACTTATAAGGCTTTCTGGGAAACATTGGCAGCAAACACTGGATTAAATGTTTATAACAGCAAGTCAGATGGGAAACAGAGATAAGGAAAATCTCATGGAAACTTATTTTTTTTTAATCCCAAACCAAAACACTATTTTAAATTAACCTGGCCAAGAGAAAGCATTTTCACACTGTTGACCAATAAATATCTTTTGGTCAGTAATAACAGTTAAATTGTGGGAATAATCTTACACGGACATAACTCTTTGTGTCGACTGTGATTGATGTTACAAACAGATATTAAATAGACAGAGTTGATGACTGAGACTCCAGCGATGTTAGTTCAAATTTAAACAGTGGACAATTTAAAGTTTAAAAAAAAAAAAAGTGCTTTGTTTTATATTGAAGGTGGAAAAAATCACATGGAAATATTTAGCTGTACTTGAAAATGTTTGACATGGAGACTGCGGTGCATATATAGTCAACTTACTCATGCTAAAAATATTTTTATTGCTTGAGAGCTCAGACTGAAGACTGCCTTTTTTTTAAGATTTTATTTGTTTATTTGACAGAGAGAGAGAGAGAGATAGTGAGAGAGGGAATACAGGGAAGAGAAGCAGGAGAAGTAGAAACAGGCTTTCTGCCGAGCAGGGAGCCTGATGTGGGGCTCAATCCCAGGACACTGGGATCATGACCTGAGCTGAAGGCAGATGCTTAACAACTGAGCCACCCAGGCGCCCTGAAGACTGCCATTTTTGTGGATAAATCTATCTTAATCAAATTGGGCAATAAGCTACTCCCACCAATTTGAGCTCATGCTTGCTTCTTCTGATTTGACCAAAATGTGAAAGTTACAAAGGTAGATTTGTAGGGAAACTAATAATACTAAAGTTTCAAGTCCCCTCACTTGTATGGGTACCTTCCCTGGAATGACTCCTAACAATATGTTCACATGCTCATAAATTTTTTGAAGTTTGTGAGGGAAGATATTTTAAAATATGATTGGTTAAGACTACTCTGTCTTTCCGTTCTGATTTTCCCTCCATCACACTTCCTTTTTGTTAGGTAGCATTAGAGTGGCCATGAGCATTCCTAGATTATGGCTATTATTCCCAGTGTTAAATTTAGGAGACATTTATTGGGTTTAGTCCTGTATATTTATGTGAGATGCAGTCAATTCCATGTAGTTAAGTTAGTGCTACATAGAAGCTTATGGGAATAGTTTACTACCCACTATGCCTAGCCACTTGTTATGGAAATATGAAAGTACAGGCCAGAAGCACTATTAATAGGTGCTACCTCACCTGATATGCTTAGTGGAGAAGGAATAAGGTTTAAAGTGTGTATAGCAGGGAGCTGGTTTATAGAATATTTTTTTAGTCAACAAATATGTAAAAGATATTCATACTTAAAACAGGAGTACAATGACTTTTTAAGAATTCCAGATTATATTTTCTAGAAATTGGAAAAGGAATACAAACATAAAGAAGATGCAAACATTTATTCAGAAAGTTGTAAGGCTCAAAGGCAACTTTTTCCTGCTGGATGGGAAGATGTTTTAGAGCATTTAAGTGAAACAGATGAGAAATTATGGACTTCTGATTTGGACATACATATGTTAAGATGTTTTCTTTTGCAAACTTTAGTTCTATTATCAAAGATATTGAGAAAGCATTAAATAAATATTAATGCAATATGAAATATATGGGATAAAGGTGAGAAGAATAATCAATAGAAATTATTCTTAAGAGAATTTGACAAATATTTTTATATCATACTGAAAGTAATTTGTTAAGTTGAAGAGAAACATTTTAAGTAGAAGACATATCAGGCCCTGGGCTTGTTGTGAATCCAATAATGAAAATAAAAATTATATGAATGTATTTGGGGAACCACTTAAACTTCCTGATAAATTAGCTAGATTTTGTTGTATAACAAACTTTCCCTAAACTTAATGGCTTATACTATATCATATGGGCCGAATGAGGACCATGACTTCTTTTTTGTTGTTGTTTTGGGTTTTTTGTTGTTGTTTTGTTTTTTAGAGAAGAAGAAGAAATGTAACAGACTTTCAAGTGGTCCACAAATTCTAAAATATTTACTACCTGGTTCTTTATAGAAAAAAAATCCTGCCAAGCTCTGGCTTTAAAAAATTTATTTTGCTCCCTATTCTCTACATTAGTGATTTGGGCTGGACTCGGTTGGGCACTTCTGCTACTGCTCTGGGCTGACCTCATTTATTGTTTTATAGTATCCAATAGGTCCCCTAAAACCTAGTGATCTGGCATTTCCTCCCTTCCAGGTTTGCAGTTGGCTGGCAGTCAACTGGGATGATGGGTCCATGGCCTCTCATTATTTAGCAGACAAGTCAGGGCTTATTCTTATGGTGGTAGTTGCACTGTTTCCAACAATAGCAAGCAGAGACAAGCCCAAATCCAAACACTGGTTTGCATCATGTTTGGTAATGTTCCAATAAAGTAAGTCACATGGCTAAATCTAGAGTTATTGTCAGGCAGTAAGGTCGGGGGAGGGGATACTACCAAAGGCATAGATGAAGAAAAGGGGAAAAAATTTGGGGTTACCTTGGTTCAGTAGGTAGAACATGAGACTCTTAATCTCAGGGTTGTGAGTTCAAGCTCCACCTTGGGCATGGAGCCTACTTATAAAAAAAGAAGAAAGATACCCCTCCCATTTGTGCTCTCTCTCTTTCTCTCTATCAAATAAATAAATAAAAATCTTTTAGAAATGTATGGATAGAGAAAAGATGGCAGGGAAGTAGGAGGAGGCGCCATTTCAACCTGTACCCTAAAGTGAGCTGATTACCTACCAAAGAACTCCGATCACCCGTGAAAATCAGCCTGAGATCAGAATTATACATGTCTGGATCTCTACAGGGGCAGAAGACACCAGTGGGCAGGTAAAGTGGAGTGGGAACATCAGACTGATACCGGAAGATAAACAAAAGGGGGAGGGAGCCACCAGAGGCGACCGACTGGAAAGTAATACCCCTAATACGAGAGCGCCCTGCGTCTGGGGACCAGCATTAACTTGGAGTCTGGTTGAAAGCACTCAAAAAGAGCAAAGGATCGTGGGGGTAATTGCGGGAATCAGGGTGGCTAGCGACAGCAGCTTAAGTCCCCAGACCCAGGACAGCCTCCCCTGGTGCTGAGCCAGAGAGAGTGCGGCAGAGAAACCAGGTCTTGGTCCCTGAGCTGCCAGCGCACCCAAGAACACCTGGGGTCCAGCTCCTGTGAGGGGCTGGGAGCCTCACCAGACTGCAGAACGCTGTGCGTGCTAACAGAGCCTGAGACATGCGTGCCCCACACTCTCCCCGGAGAGAGGTGCATGAGGCCCAGCCCGGCGCTCTTAGACCCACGCCACACTATCAGAGCCTGAGACGCACATGCCCCACACTCTCCCCAGAGAGAGGTGAGCACAAGCCTGGCGCTCTTAGACCCGGAAAGACCAGGCACTCCCAGCCTGGGGCAGCGGAAAAATCTCAGTGTGCAATCGCTGCTTGGAACCTCTCTGGTGATCTAGAGCTGCCCAGACAGCCGCCGCTACGGTGGTTTTGGGTACAAGCAGAAGATCCTGCGTCCCCAGGGACTGCGACTCAGAACCTGCTCTGCCAGCGGCCAAGGGGGAATTTATATGGGCTCTGCAGCACCCACAGGGGAGCAGACTGAGGCTTCTCTCTGAGAGGGAGGTCAGGGTGCAGTTTGCTTTTCTCTAAACATGGAAAAACCATCAAAAGCTGTCAAGGCTTGAGAAAATAAGTGAACAAACATAAAAACCTCCAGAGAACAAAAGCCTGAAAAAACCGGTTTCCTCAGAGCCCACCCCCTTGAGGGGGGCGGGAGGAATTAACTCAGGGAACATCATTGACTGAAAACCCACGTGGCAGGCCCCTCCCCCAGAAAACCAACCAGGAAAGGAAAAAAAAAAAAAAAAAAGACTCCAAGAGAACAACCACCACTACTTCATAGATACAACTTTTATTTTTAACTCATTCCCACTATTTTGGTTCATTTTTTTAATATATAGATAATTTTTTAACCTATTGACCATCACAGTGAGATGTCCAGAACATCAAATTCCATAATAACCTTCTAACCTGAACTTTTTGATACATACAGCTGTGTTTCCCTTTTGCTTTTCAAATTTTTTTCATTTTTTAAAAATTTTACTTTAGTTTAGTTTATTCCTTTCTTATTTTCTAATATTCATATAGAGTTAAACTTCAAGGTAACCCCCTTTCCCCAATCAATGCTACCCCTATAGGCAAATCAATTTTTTAATCATTTTTTAAATTTATTTTCAGCATAACAGTATTCATTGTTTTTGTACCACACCCAGTGCTCCATGCAGTCTGTGCCCTCTCTAATACCCACCACCTGGTTCCCCCAACCTCCCACCAATGAGAGACTATGGACTCTGAAAAACAATCTGAAAGTAAACCAATTTTTAATCCCCCTTTATCTTAGGAAAGTTGAGTCCTTTAACAAAGATATCAAGATACATCCAGGAAGAATCAAAATAAACTTCCTCACCCACACTGAGAATTTATAAACACTCTCCCATCTTTTTCTTCTGCCAGTGTTTCTGTGCATTTGTGTTTGTCCTGATAGTATATAAATCTTATACTTGGGGTTCTTTTTGACGAGGTTCTTCCTTTTTTAGCATATATTTTTTTTTCTCTTGTCATATACTTTTATCAGTCTTTTTGTTTGTCTGCTTTTGTTTGTATACTTCTTAAATCTTACCTTGGGGCCCATTTGAGCTGAGCCTTCTCTTTTTATCTTCCCTTTCTTTCCTGTCTCTCACTCTCTCTTTTTTTTCCTTTTTCTTTTCTTTTTTGTCTCGTTCAGGTGGGGAATCCTGATTGCTCAGAAACGTTCCAGGGTGCACTTTGACTGCACCACGGTTGATACATCCAGCTACATCCGTTCATCTCTCACCAAATCAGCTACATCTCTCACCAAAATGACAAGGAGGAGGAATGCCCAACAGAAGAAAAATACAGAGGATGGGCCTTCTGCAACAGAGCTAATGGCTATGGACATAGACAATATGTCAGAAAAAGAATTCAGGCTAACAATTATCCAGACAATAGCTAGGTTGGAGAAAGCCATGGATGACCAAACGGAATTGATTAGGGCAGAACTGAAAGCCACCAGGGATGATGTTCAAAATGCTCTCAATGAGTTCCAATCTAATCTAAATTCTCTAAAAGCTAGGGTAACTGAGATAGAAGATAGAATTAGTGATCTGGAGGACAGACAGATAGAGAGAAAGGATCAGGAGGAAGCCTGGAACAAACATCTTAGAAGCCACGAAAACAGAATCAGGGAAATAAATGATGCCATGAAATGTTCCAATGTCAGAATTATTGGAATCCCTCAAGGGGAGGAGAAAGAAAGAAGTCTAGAAGATATAGTGGAACAAAATGTCCATGAAAATTTTCCCAATCTCACGAATGGAACCAGCGTTCATGTACTAGAGGCAGAACGGTTCCCCACCAAGATTATAGATTCTCAAAAGTCCTCGAGACACCTAAGAGTAAGAATGAAGAATTATAATTGTAGGCAGACCCTCTTGAAAGCAGCCAGGACAGAGAAGCTCCTTATGTACAGAGGAAAGCCCGTCAGAATAACGTCAGACCTGTCCACAGAGACCTGGCAAGCCAGAAAGGGCTGGAAAGATATATTCAGGGCTCTAAATGAGAGGAACATGCAGCCAAGAATACTTTATCCAGCAAGACTGACATTCAAAATGGATGGAGAGATAAAGAGTTTCCAAGACCAGCAAGGCTTAAAAGAGTATGTGACCACCAAGCTGATACTGCAGGAAATATTAAGGGGGTTCTATAAAAGAGGAAAAATCCTAAGAATAGCATTGAACAGAAATATAGAGACAATCTACAGAAAGAAAGACTTCAAAGGTAACACAATGTCAATAAAAACATATCTATCAATAATCACTCTCAAAGTGAATGGCCTAAATGCACCCATCAAATGACACAAGGTTGCAGATTGGATAAAACGACAGGACCCATCCATATGTTATCTACAAGAGACCCATTGTGAACCTAAAGATACACCCAGACTGAAAGTGAAGGAATGGAGAAGCATCTTTCATGCCAATGGGCCTCAAAAGAAGGCCGGGGTAGCGATTCTCATATCAGATAAATTAGATTTTAAACTAAAGACTGTAGACAGAGATACAGAAGGACACTACATCATTCTTAAAGGGACTATCCACCAAGATGATCTAACAATTGTAAATATCTATGCCCCCAATATGGGTGCAGCCAATTACATAAGAAAACTATTAATCAAGATAAAGAGTCATATTGATATGAATACATTAATAGTAGGAGATCTTAAGATGCCTCTCTCAGAAATAGATCATCAAAGCAGAAAATCAATAAAGAAGAGCATTGAATGACACATTGGACCAGATGGACCTCATAGATATATACAGGACATTCCACCCTAAAACAACAGAATACTCATTCTTCTCAAGTGCACATGGAACCTTCTCCAGAATAGACCACATACTGGGTCACAAATCAGGACTCAACTGATACCAAAAGACTGAGATTATTCCCTGCACATTCTCAGATCACAGTGCTTTGAAACTGGAGCTCAATCACAAGGAAAAGTTCAGAAGGAACTCAAACACCTGGAAGCTAAAGACCACCTTGCTTAAGAATGCTTGGATCAGCCAGGAGATCAAAGAAGAATTTAAACAATTCATGGAAACCAATGAGAATGAAGACACTTCGGTCCAAAACCTATGGGATACAACAAAGGCTGTCATAAGGGGGAAATACATAGCCATCGAAGCCTCCCTCAAAAAAATTGAAAAATCCAGAATACACCAGCTGTCTCTACACCTTAAAGAACTGGAGAATCAACAACAAATTAAACCAACTCCAGGGGCACCTGGGTGGCTCAGTGGGTTAAGCCACTGCCTTCAGCTCAGGTCATGATCTCAGGGTCCTGGGATCGAGTCCCGCATCAGGCTCTCTGCTCAGCAGGGAGCCTGCTTCCCTCATCTCTCTCTCTGCCTGCCTCTCTGCCTACTTGTGCTCTGTCTCTGTCAAATAAATAAATAAAATCTTAAAAAAAAAAAAACCAACTCCACACACAAGAAGGGAAATAATCAAGAGTAGAGCAGAGATCAATGAGGTAGAAACTAGAGATACAGTAGAACATATCAATGAAACTAGAAGCTGGTTTTTTGAAAGAATCAATAAGATCAATAAACCATCGGCCACATTAATCCAAAAGAAAAGAGAGAAAGCCCAATTTAATAAAATTATGAATGAAAAGGGAGAGATCACAACTAACACCAAGGAAGTAAAAACAATCATCAGAAGTTATTATTAACAGTTATATGCCAGTAATCTAAGCAACATAGATGAAATGGATGCATTCCTGGAAAACTATAAACTCCCAAAATTGAACCAGGAAGAAAACAACCTGAAAAGACCAATATCTAGTAACGAGATTGAAGCAGTGATCAAAAACCTCCCAAAAAACAAGAGCCCAGGAACCTGACGGATTCCCTGGGGAATTCTACCAAACTTTCAAAGAAGAAATAACACCTATTCTCCTGAAGCTGCTTCAAAAAATTAATGCAGAAGGAAAACTATCAGACTCTTTCTATGAAGCCAGCATTACCCTGATCCCCAAACCAGGCAAAGACCACAGCAAAATGGAGAATTTCAGACCAATATCACTGATGAAAATGAATGCTAAGATTCTCAACAAGATCCTAGCAAACAGGATCCAAGAGCACATTAAAAAGATTATCCACCATGACCAGGTGGGATTCATCCCTAGGTTACAAGGATGGTTCAACATTCGCAAAACAATCAATGTGATAGAACAAATCAATAAGAGAAGAGAGAACCACATGGTCCTCTCAATTGATGCAGAAAAAGCATTTGACAAAATCCAGCATCCGTTCCTCATTAAAACGCTTCAAAGTATAGGGATAGAGGGAACATTCCTGAACTTCATAAAATCTATCTATGAAAGACCCACAGCAAATATCCTCCTCAATGGGAAAAAGCTCACAGGCTTCCTGTTGAGATCAGGAACACAACAAGGATGCCCACTCTCACCAATCTTGTTCAACATAGTATTAGAAGTCCTAGCAGCACCAATCTGACAACAAAGAGAATTAAAAGGTATCCAAATTGGCAAGGAAGAAGTCAAACTCTCTCTCTCCACAGATGACATGAGTCCTTATATGGAAAACCCAAAAGACTCCACCTCCAAACTACTAGAACTCATACAGCAATTCAGTAACATGGCAGGATACAAAGTCAATGTACAGAAATCAGTGGCTTTCTTATACACTAACAATGAAAATACAGAAAAGACAATTAGAGAATCAGTTCCATTTACTACAGCACCAAGAACCATAAGATACCTGGGAATAAACCTAACCAAAGAGGTAAAGGATCTGTACTCAAGGAACTACAGAACACTCATGAAAGAAATTGAAGAAGACACAAAAAGATGGACGACCATTCCATGCTCTTGGATCGGAAGAATAAACATTGTTAAAATGTCTCTACTGCCTAGAGCAATCTATACTTTTAATGCCATTCTGATCAAAATTCCACCAGTATTTTTCAAAGAGCTGGAGTAAATAATCCTAAAATTTGTATGGAATCAGAAGAGACCCCGAATTGCTAAGGATACGTTGAAAAACAAAAATAAAACTGTCAGCATCACGTTACCTGACTTCAAGCTTTACTACAAAGCTGTGATCACCAAGACAGCATGGTACTGGCATAAAAACAGACACATAGACCAGTGGAACAGAGTAGAGAGCCCACATATGGACCCTCAACTCTATGGTCAAATAATCTTCGACAAAGCAGGAAAAAATATACAGTGGAAAAAAGACAGTCTCTTCAATAAATGGTGCTGGGAAAACTGGACAGCTATATGTAGATGAATGAAACTCAACCATTCTCTTACACCGTACAAAAGGTAAACTCGAAATGGATGAAAGGCCTCAATGTGAGACAGGAATCCATCAGAATTCTAGAGGAGAACATAGGCAAGTAACCTCTTCGAAATCAGACACAGCAACTTCTTTCAAGATATGTCTCAAAAGGCAAAGGAAACAAAAGAGTAAATGAACTTTTGGGACTTCATCAAGATCAAAAGCTTCTGCACAGCAAAGGAAATAGTCAACAAAACAAAGAGGCAACCCACGGAATGGGAGAAGATATTTGCAAATGACAGTACAGACAAAAGGTTGATATCCAGGATCTATAAAGAACTTCTCAAACTCAACACACACAAAACAA
>NW_019154297.1:45294-69264 GCF_002288905.1 Enhydra lutris kenyoni
CAACAAAACAAAGAGGCAACCCACGGAATGGGAGAAGATATTTGCAAATGACAGTACAGACAAAAGGTTGATATCCAGGATCTATAAAGAACTTCTCAAACTCAACACACACAAAACAGATAATCATAACAAAAAATGGGCAGAAGATATAAACAGACACTTCTCCAATGAAGACATACAAATGGCTATCAGACACATGAAAAAAAGTTCATCATCACTAGCCATTAGGGAGATTCAAATTAAAACCACATTGAGATACCACCTTACACCAGTCAGAATGGCCAAAATTAGCAAGACAGGAAACAACGTGTGTTGGAGAGGATGTGGAGAAAGGGGAACCCTCTTATACTGTTGGTGGGAATGCACGTTGGTGCAGTCACTTTGGAGAACACTGTGGAGATTCCTCAAGAAATTAAAAATAGAGTTTCCCTATGACCCTAATTGCATTACTGGGTATTTACCCCAAAGATACAGATGTAGTGAAAAGAAGGGCCATCTGTACCCCAATGTTTATAGCGGCAATGGCCACGGTCGCCAAACTGTGGAGAGAACAAAGATGCCCTTCAACAGACGAATGGATAAGGAAGGTGTGGTCCATATACACTATGGAGTATTATGCCTCCATCAGAAAGGATGAATACCCAACTTTTGTAGCAACATGGATGGGACTGGAAGAGATTATGCTGAATGAAATAAGTCAAGCAGAGAGAGTCAATTATCATACTGTTTCACTTATTTGTGGAGCATAACAAATAACATGGAGGACATGGAGAGATGGAGAGGAGAAGGGAGTCGAGGGAAATTGGAAGGGGAGCTGAACCATGAGAGACTATGGACTCTGAAAAACAATCTGAGGGTTTTGAAGGGGCAGGGTGTAGGAGGTTGGGGGAACCAGGTGGTGGGTATTAGAGAGAGCACAGATTGCATGGAGCACTGGGTGTGGTGCAAAAGCAATGAATACTATTACGCTGAAAAGTAATAAATAATTTAAAAGAAAGAAAGAAAGGGGCACCTGGGTGGCTCAGTGGGTTAAAGCCTCTGCCTTCGGCTTGGGTCATGATCCCGGGGTCCTGGGATCGAGCCCCACATCGGACTCTCTGCTCACCGGGGAGACTGCTTCCTCCTCTCTCTCTGCCTGCCTCTCTGCCTACTTCTGATTTCTGTCTGTCAAATAAATAAATAAAAAATCTAAAAAAAAAAAAAAGAAAGAAAGAAAGAAATGTATGGATAGAGAATAAGAGTTGTCAGACTAAAGAAGAATTGATGTCATTCAAAGTTAAAAATAACTAAAAATGTCTATAGAAGAGAAAAAAAAAAGAAAAAAGATAGCCATCTTTATAATTGTCCATACTTGATTTGACATAAAATAATGACAATAACAAAGATAATGTACAACTAATAATATGCCATTACTATGAGGATATTGATGACAAACTCTTAAATAAGTATTTAAGAGGGTTTTTTTTAGTTTAATACTTCAATAAGTAAGATTAGTAGCTACACAGGAAAGTTTAAAAGGTGTGAAATATTTTTGTTCATATATGAAAGAAATCTGGTAGATATTTTCTCCAATTGACAGTAATCCTCAAAATTTACATGGAATTATCAATACAAATTATGAACTTGAATGAATATTTGCTAAACTATCAATAATAAAAACACCTGATTAATGACACTTAATAGAAATTCAATGATCATTATATTCTTTTTTTTAAAGATGACAAAATCATTGTCATATGAGTATGAAAGGTATAAGCAGCCAAAAAATGTAGGAGAGAAGTATTATAGAATAGCAATAGGCATTTCACATAAAAGCATATATTTTTCTGGATTTGTGAGGGGGAATGGTATTTTCAACTTTTTATTCTCATGAACAAAGAAGCAAAAATCCTTAAGAAAATATTAGCAAACCAAATCCAACAATACATTAAAATATTATACACCACAGTCAAGTGGGGTTTATTCCCAGGATGCAGTGGTGGTTCAATATTTTAAAACAATCAACATGATATGTCACATCAGTAAAAAAAAGGATAAAAACCATATGATCATTTCAAGAGATGCAGAAAAAGCATTTGATAAAGTACAACGTCCATTCATGATTAAAAACCCTCTGCAAAGTAGGTCTAGAAGGAACACACCTCAACATAATGAAGGCCTTATATGAAAAATCCACAGCCAACATCATACTCAATGGTGAAAATATGTGAGCTTTTCCCCTAAGGTCAGGAACAAGACAAGGATGTCCATTCTCACCCTTATTATTTAACATAATACTGGAAGTCCTAGCCACAAGAAATTAGACAACATAAAGAAATAAAAGTCATCCAAATTGATAAAAAGAAGTGAAACTCTATTTGCAGATGACATGGTAGTGTATGTAGAAAACCCTAAAGACTCCACCAAAAAACTACTAAAATTGGTAAATGAATTCAGTAAAGTCACAGGATACAAAATCAATATACTGAAATCTGTTGCATTCCTATAGACTAATAATGAAATAGCAGAAAGTGAATACTCAGAAAAACTATAAAACACTGGTGAAAAAGATTCAAGAAACAGAAAAAATGGAACAACATCCCATGATCATGGGTTGGAAGTACAAATAGTGTTAAAATGTCTATACTACAAAGCAATCTGCAAACGGAAAGTAATTCCTATCAAAATGCAATCAGCATTTTTCACAGAACTAGAATAAACAATCCTGAAATTTGTATAGAACCACAAAAGACCTCAAATAGCCAAGGAAATCTTGAAAAACTAAAACAAAACTAGAAGTTTCACAATTCTAGACTTCAAGTTATATTATAAAGTGGTAGTATTTAAAACAATATGGTATTGGCATAAAAACAGACACATAGATTAATGGAACAGAACAGAAAACCTAGAAATATACCCACAGTTATATGGTCAATTAATCTTCCACAAAGAAGAAATGAACATACAAAGGGAAAATACAGTCTTCAACAAATGGTGTTGGCAAAACTGGGCAGCCACACACAAAAGAACGAAACTGGACCGATTTCTTTCACCTTACACAAAAATAAACTCAAATGGATTAAAGACCTAACTGTGAAACCTGAAATCATAACTTGAAGAGAGCACAGGCAGTAATCTCTCTGACATTGTCCATAGCTATTTTTCTAGGTATGGCTCCTGATGCAAGGGAAATAAAAGCAAAAGTAAGCTATCAGGACTATGTCAAAATAAAAATTTCTGCACAGTGAAGGAAATTATCAATAAAACTAAAAGAAACTTACTAAATGGGAGAGAATATTTGCAAGTGACATATCTGTAAAGGGTTAGTATCCAATATAGATGATGAACTGATACAACTCAGCACCCAAAAAAACAAATAATCTATTTAAAAATGGGCAGAAGGCATGAACAGACATTTTCCCAAAGAAGACATACAGATGGCCAACAAACAGATGAAAAGATGCTCAATATCTCTTACCATTCATGGAAATGAAAATCAAAACTACAATGAGATAGCACCTCACACCTGTCAGAATGGCTAAAATAAAAACACAGGAAACAACAATTGTTGGTGAGGGTGTAGAGAAAAAGAAACACTTGTGCTCTGTTGGTGGGAATGCAAACTAGTGCAGCCACTGAGGAAAACAGAATGGAAGTTCTCAAAAAATTAAAAATAGAACTATCATATGATCTAGGAATTGCAGTAGGGGGTATTTACCCCCAAAATGCAAAACACTAATTCAAAGGGTGCATGCACCCCTGTGTTTATTGCAGCATTATTTACAATAGCCAAACTATAGAAGCCGCCCAAGTGTCCATTAATAGATGAATGGATAAAGAAGTGAGATGAGGGGCGCCTGGGTGGCTCAGTGGGTTAAAGCCTCTGCCTTTGGCTCAGTTCATAATCCCAGGACCCTGGGATCAAGCCCCGCATTGGGCTCTCTGCTCAGCAGCGAGCCTGCTTCCCCCTCTCTCTCTGCCTGCCCCTCTGCCTACTTGTGTGTCAAATAAATAAATTTTTAAAAAATTTAAAAAAAAGAAGTGAGATGATAGATGATAGATAGATAATGGAATATTATTCAGTCATAAAAAAGAATGAAATCTTGCCATTTGCAATGACATGGATGGAGCTAGACAGTATAACATCAAGTGAAATAAGCTAGTCAGAGAAAGACAAATATCATATTATATCACTCATATCTGGAAGTGAAGAAACAAAACAAATGAGGAAAGGAAAAAGAAAGAGACAAACCGAAAAACATTCTTCACTATAGAGAACAAACTGATGGTTACTAGAGGGGAGGTGGGTAGGAGGGTGTGGATTAAAAATACACTTATCATGATGAAATAAAATAAAAATTTTGTGATTTGTTATATTTTCTTATTCTAAAATGTACTTTCATGCCTAATTTTAAATATATACTTCTTAAAAATTCTTTTCCTTCTATAGACTTTCCAAAATGTTCTAGATTTCAGGCCCCATAAAACCTGGATCCACCTAGGGAAGGATCAGTAAGTGTTCCTGCTCTGGAGAATTAGGCCTGGGTGGGAGAGCAGCTAGTAGAAAGAAACAAGAAAGGAGAGAGTTCCAGCTTTTTTTTTGGGTGGGGTGGGTTTGTAATCCTGAATCTTTTTGTCAGCTTCAATTTTTATTTGAAAGCCTTTAATAATCCTTTCTTCTCATAATCAAATGTAATCTATCAACTGTAGGGTGATGAAAACCCCATAGTTTTAAGACTGCTAAGTTGCTATATTAAATACCCGCCCTCTTTGTTACTCCTATTCTTACTTGTCTGGTAACTTTCCCCCTTCTTGAGAGGGCGTTTGACTGACACCAGAAGGGGTTTTCATTTAGGAAATGGAGGAAAAAGCCTCTGAGATCAAATAATTTGCCCATGGACATACAGTTCATTGGGGAAGCTAGACTTGCAAACAATGTGTATCTGTGGCCAAGGATTATTCTTTTCCCATCCGTCTTTCTTGGCCTTCAACCTCCCAATGCCTCTCTAAATTGATGAGAAATACATCTTCTATAGAAACTGAGACTTTATTATATGCTAATTATCATCCACTACATATCTTCTGTATGCATAGTCCTATGTTAAGTGCCAGAAATCCTGGGGAAACAGAGAAAACAAAAAATAGATATACTAGGAGGTAGCACATGTGAAGTGTCTAGTAAGTGATATATAATTTGTCATATGTGAAAATTCAGGTAGATGGCCTTGAAAGGAATATATGGTATACAAGTAGCTAAAGAGGCGCTGGTGAGGTCAACTCAGAAAGGAAGGAGGAACAGTGACTGGCTTTATTTATTTAATAAATTACATGATACCTCTCATAAACATAGAATTACAGATCCTAAAAGGTCTTTTAGAAATCATCTAGTACAAATCTTCACCATTTATATCAGAGATATTTGATTTTCTTTTCTTTTTTTTAAGCTTTTATATATTTATATATTTCAGAGAGAGAAAGAGCACACTCATGAGTGGGGGGAGGGGCAGAGGGACTAGGATAAGCAAAGTCCTCACTGAGTAGGGAGATGAATGTGGGGCTTGATCCCAGGACCCTGAGATCATGACCTGAGCTGAAGGCAGCTGCATAACGAGTGAGCCACTCAGGTGCCCTGGTACTTGATTTTCTACAACTCTACTAACCTAACCAACTTGCCCAGTATTGTCAACCGTAGAGCCAGGGCATTTAATCATGTTTTCTCAGCATTCTCTTGGCTGAATTACCAAGACCAAACACGGTATTACTTGAAGCCAATAGGTGTTCTCTAAAGCCATCTCTAGATTAATTCAGATCCTTAAAGTTACTTGTTATTTAAAATAGTGTGCCCTGATATTTTTCAGATTTTATTCCAAGGTTGAAGTCTCTGATCTTTATTCTTCATTTCTACTTTACTGTTTACTTTCATTTTCCCTTTGTATTGTGAGCATCCTAGAGAAAGTAATTGAATGCAGAAAATAGTTCTTATAGTCATGAACCGGTTTTCTTCCCATTCCAAGTTTGAGGGCATTTTATCAAGAAAGATAGGTAATAAGTCCTTTTTTATTTAGGTATAGTCTTCGATAAAAGCAACTAAATTTTGTGTATCTTATCTTTGTTCTAAGTGTCAAGCATTTGTTAAAAACTTCATATACATTTGATAATATGAGTTATAGGATCTCCAGCCAGTGACTCCACACTTCCCTTATAGCTTCTAGTTATCACTGTCCTTATTGTTAAATGACTAGCTTTTAATCCTGGCTGGAGAGAACCAAGGTTGAGATAAGCTATTTCCAAATGGTTCTTAATGCACTAGGAAAAAAGTAATATTAATAGATTAAGCATGTTTAACAATGCAATTTTTTGTCTTTTAAAAATTATCTCAAGTGGGGCGCCTGGGTGGCTCAGTGGGTTAAAGCCTCTGCCTTCGGCTCAGGTCATGATCCCAGGGTCCTGGGATTGAGTCCCACCTCAGGCTGTCTGCTCTGCAGGGAGCCTGCTTCCTCTTCTCTCTCTTTCTGCCTGCCTCTCTGCCTACTTGTGATCTCTGTCTGTCAAATAAATAAATAAAATCTTTAAAAAAAATAAAATAAAAAAATAAAAATAAAAATTATCTCAAGTAATCATTCTCAAAACTCAAAGTAATAGCTATTACTACCATTTTATAGTTGAAGAAGTTAAGGTACAGAGATATCAAATCATGAGTTCAAGGTTGCAGTAAGAGCAGAACTAGGATTAAGCACTGATGCTAACCTGGGTCCCATGGCTCTTTCCTCTCACTATGCCATGCATCTTTCTCAACCATGTATCACCATCCTAATACCCTCTTCCACATCTACTCCAGATACAAAGACATAGTATTCTTGGTTTATAATATTGTTCAGTATTTTTTGTTATTCAGTGAATGGCCCCATACTTCTTTATAACCACTAGACAAGACCACCACACAAAGTCACTCTACATAAAAATATTTTGTGAGAAATTTTTAAATCAACCTAAACATTTTCCCAAGACCAGAGGGACAAAGTAGGCAAGAGTTGTTCCACAATTCCTGCAACCATTTTCTTTGATCATGAAATCTGTATACTTGGGATCTAAGAGCAAATGCTTGTAGATTGAAGACACAGCCCATAATTTTAATGATTAAGATATGTGTCCAAAAAGCTAAACCTAATTATTAATCTATTGTATTTATTATCTTCTTGGTTAACATGCCCAGAGGCTAATGTCACAGTGGTGAGTCAAAGATACCACACAACGATTTACTTTATATTTCTAGATAAAATAACAAAATTACACTTACTACAAACACTACATCACTTTAACCTTTGGTTTCTTCCCACATCTTGTCTTCCCAGGGTCATTATGTCATCTGACATGAGTGCAGGGCCTCTGAGAAGAAAGCCCACAGCAAGGGTACAGAAGCTGTGAGGAAATCTGGATAAGCAGGTAAGCAGGCTATTATTTGGCTTAATTACAAAGTCCTCTTCTTACACTTTAGAATCCAGAGGTTTCAGAAGCAAAATTAAAATGGTGCTACAACCAAATCATAGATGCAAGTCCAAATGCTTACAATTGCTCCATCACCCCTATGAGAGGTTCTGATTAAAATGAGTCACATTGACCTTAGATGACATGGCCTTATGGCCAATTATTCCCCAAGGGACTTAATTAAATGCAATTAGACCAGTGAGAGTATATTTAACAAGGCCCCTTGCGATACCTATATTTCCAATTTATTTTTCCAGCAACTTTCGCTAATGATTTAATTCATTCAACATCCATCAATGGATAATGATTGAATACTCACCCCTACAAGGTGACAGTAGGATACCTGCATCCCATGATTCAGAAATTAGAGAGAAAAGACAGACACATGACAAATTAAACAGTGTTGCCCAGATTTATGTGGTAATTGTGTACTAAATGTATGAAAATAGTAGGAACTGATACAGGCCTGTATTTGGCCACTATTAGTTATAACAAGAGCCTCACATATGAACAATGATTTCTGGCAATAATATGAGAAGCCAAAAGCATTGTGCAAGTGATTCTGGACAAGGGAGGCACAGTGTCAAATATGACTCCCAGGGTTAAAGCATGGATGTCAGGAGGCAGCAGGCAGTAGTGGTCATCAGAGATGGAAACCAGAGAGGACCCTGAGAGGAAAAAGGAGGGGTCCAAGGTCAGAGAGTCCTGAGAAGGTTCAGGAGTGCACAGTCAGGAATGAGCCAGGGTCTAGATAAATAGTCAGAAACTGAGGTGAACCTGGGCACTTTAGATCTGAGCAAGGAATGAGTTTGGAATGAGCAGACTTCTGGGGCCCCAGAAGACTCAGACACTGAAAGGAAAGGGGCAGCCTCCCCAGACCAGGAAATCTGGAATAAACCGTGGTATTATAACCCAGACCAGCAGCCTTGGCAGCAGCAAACAGAGTCTGGCAAGGGATTCCGGTAGGTGTGGATACACAGCATTAACAAAGCACTGACACTACTAACTGGAGCCCCTGGTTTTCTTAGGGTGTCTGCAAATCTGCAGAAGCTCCAAGAAAAGAAAGAAAAGAAACAAGTGAAAATTAAATTTTAAAAAATATATAGATGTAATCGTCACAGAAAAAAAAAAGAGCAATGTAGGATTCCTCACATAATAGTTTTGATTTATGGGGACAGGGAATGTGCATGAAAGTAGAACATGAAGTTGTCAATTAGGCTAAATATATTTCTCTGGTTCTGCTGAAAACTGAGGAAACTTTTACTCCAACCAGGAAGTTGCTGAGATGTTTCCTTGTTTGTTAGTTAGGCACTGTCTTACCCCAGAATTGCAGTAGAGATAAGGTCATGTGCAACTCCTAGTTACAGAGAGAAGTATGGAAAGGGAGTTCACCTGGATCTGATTTAGTTCTAGAAGAAGAAAACAGGTGGGAGGGGGGCATGTTAATATTAGGAGAATCAGCTGGTTTCCAGAAGAAATGAGTTGTGCGGACGTGGAGCAAGACATTGAAGGAAAAGTCTCTACCAGCGGGGCGCCTGGGTGGCTCAGTGGATTAAAGCCTCTGCCTTCAGCTCCGGTCATGATCTCAGGGTCCTGGGATCGAGCCCCGCATCGGGCTCTCTGCTCGGCAGGGAGCTTGCTTCCTCCTCTCTCTCTCTCTGCCTACTTGTGATCTCTACCTGTCAAATAAAATAAAATCTTAAAAAAAAAAAAGCCTCTACTAGCCAGCTGAAGGAAGATTAGGGCTGATGTATAGACTTTGGAGTCATACATAGAGCTGATAAATGAAGGTGAGTAGGGGAGGCATTGTTACTTCTCAACATCATCATCTGTTATTTACATAAAATTATTTGTTACCTCCATTTTTAAGGGGCTGACTCATTTTACATAAACAAGAGTATGCCTGGTGTTGTAGACTTTGACCCCAGTTGGACATGGTCTTAATTAGATGGACAGCAGTGGAAGTTTGTGAACTGCAAACATCTGAAGGTGCAGTTTAAAAGATACCTGCTGCAAAGAGGTGACAGAGCAGAGCCTAGGGGCTGGCTGGTCATCAGCAACCATTGGGCAGATGCTTAAGAATAGAGGGTTTATACCTCCATCAGTCACTTGAGTTAAGACTGGCTCATTTCAGCATTTGAAAAATCATGGGAGATATGCTAAAAATATTCTCTCTTGAGTTTTCAGTTATTTTCTGGTTGCTATCATGGCGTCATTATCCTGGCCCTTCACATGGCATCCTGGAACTTCTGCCTCTATTCCAACCTAAACTTCAAAGCCAAAAGCAAAATAAGAAGTAAAATAAATCCAAACAAAAATATTCTGTGGGGGAAACTGCTTTTGAATAAAGATTTTATTGGTTTATAAAACATCTGAATTTAGAATACAGTGGCCAAACACTTCAGGTACTCATTTTCTCACTGAGCCAGCTTTAGTGCCATTAACTATGGGTGAACGTTGGGGTGGGTATGACACCCTATATGCAGAAACAGGTCTGGGTCCATTGGCTTGGTGATAGCAAGGACAAGTGTGTTCCATGCCAACTTTCTTGAAGCGCACCCAATTTTGGAACAACAATTTAATATAAGCAGCCAAACATGGACTTAGTCCAACCCCAAATGTCCTACTAAAACTGTGTGATGGCTCATAAAGATAGCTCTGTCTCTAGGAATTTTATGGACTAAAACAGTGTGTTGAAGTGATAAATAGCATCCCCAATACTTCCATTAAGAGCTATGTCTGTATTGCTTTGGACCACCATGCAGCAGAGAAATATCCAGCAGAAGGGAATTAAGAATGAAGCCTGCACTCTCCTTTCTTTCTTATGGGGCAAATATGACTTCATTTTTTTCTCCAATCTTCAAACTGGAAAAAATAAAATTCTAAGTATAATCAAATGGAAGAATATTAAGCGCTCCATTGTTTTGAGAAGGCATCTTCCACTGCGTCACTAATGTCCCTTCTGTGACAATCCATGATCCCGGATGCGTTTCTTTTGGAATTATGCCCACATATCTCTTAAACATCTTTAAATTTAAATGGAAATAATAAGAACTATGTGTTACATTGGGTTTCCCTTTTTGTAGTAGTTTCTAAGGAGCTCAGAGTGAAAATCAGTGCTGACTTTCTTATCCCAAGCACTTAAATACAATGATTTTCTGCCTTCTTTATCTGAATCCACCCTCTTTTTAAAAATCTCTATTGTAAGTATAGTTTGGCATGTTTTTAATTTCTCAATATTTTGGAGGATGTATAATTTTATGGGGGTATAAAGTTGAAGAATAGAAAGAAATAGAATTAGTTCTTTATTACCCATGCTTTGCATGGTTGTTATGACCTGAGATATTTTTCCCAACACAGCGTGGCTTTGTTAAGTGGATAACATTAATGCACATCATACTATCTTGCCATTGAGCTTCCTATGGGATCTTGTTTATTTCACTCCAAAGTATAAAGGGTGGATTTAAGATGGAAAGATAGAAAGAGATGAGGTGAAGGGGGAGGAACAAGGGAAGAATACATAGTTTCTTGAACAAGTGAGTGAGAATAAAGGTGTTTTGAGTAATTTTTATAAAATACTTTGAAATTCTTTTTCTCTCTGAAATTGTACATACTTTCCCACCATTAGCATGAGTTATTGAGAGGTTATTATAATGGCAGTGCGTTATATGACATCAACAGAAAGAATGAGTACATGTAAACTTTTGATCATACGGAAGACCCATTGAGATAAATGCCAGAATTTTCCTATAGAATGTATTAAATGTATTTTGACTTTATATTTGGTCTTAGATACTGAAATATTTTACTCTTACCCAAATCCTTTTGGCCTTGGCAATTTGGGAACAAATATAATGTGTTTTGTGCTATGTTAAGATATCATCAACTATGAGATTCATAACTGCTAATGAAATTATAGGGTACTCAACAAAATGAACTTCTGGACTGCGCTTTAACTGATGGTTTAGGATGGGAATTTTTCAGAGAAATTGTGAATGAATTCATTTAATGAGAGAAAGAAATACCAAAATACGCTATTTCTTCTGGATGCCTGAAGACTAAAATCTTATTTATATTCTCAGCAGGGTTAGAAAAACCCATATTTTTTGGCTGAAATTAGAAGTGGAAATTGTAGATGTATTAGGATTATTTAATGAGATCTCTTATGATCAGCAAATGTCCTAAATCTCTTGTATAAAATTAACAAGGTGATAGTCAAGAAACTAATTTTTCATTTTGAAATATGTGTACACTAGTGATGCCTGGGTGGCTCAGTTGATTGTCTGCCTTTGGCTCAGGTCGTGATCCCAGGGTCCGGGGATCAAGTCCTGCATCAGGTTTCTTTCTTTATGGGGAGCCTGCTTTACCCTCTGCCTGCCTGCTGCTCCCTCTGCTTGTGCTCTCTCTCTCTCTTTCAGACAAATAAATAAATAAAATCTTTAAAAATATATATATATATATATATATATATATATATATGCATGCTAAGGAATAACAAGGTACCCACATCCTTAATAGCAACTTCTATTTTTTATTAGACTGATAGGAAAATTCAGTGGGAAAAGATGATAGGATATTGGTGCTTATGCCAATAGTTGCATTCCTTCTTCAATGAGAATTTCTTCATCTTTTCACTGCTAGAACACGGTAGTCCCCCCTGAGGCCTAACACACAGTAAGTCTACATTGGGCTACAGGATCTCTTCATTCTGACTAAATTAACCTTTCGAATTCGTCAAATAAACAGGCTCTGTTTCTGTTAATTGGCCATTTTATTGAGTAAACTGATTGACTTGAGCATTCATTTCAAGTCACTTAAAAATGTATACCTGCAGTATACATGATCTCTGTAGATTCAACAGGTCTTATTGAAATCTAATGCTTGAAAACAAAAATGGCCATCTCTAAGTAGCATAGGAAACTGATACAAAGCCAATTCATTTTTTAAATCTCTTTTTAATTCACTCATTCAGCAGAAACTTTTTGAATAGTAGTGGAAACAACTATGAACCAGTCAGACCTATTATTTCTTTTGTCCCTAGAGCTTATGGCTAGGGATATAGTGTCCTCAGTGCAAAGCTAGGAGTTAGTGCAGGGTTCCATGGGAGGACATGGCCAGGACAGAGAACAGACTAGACTTCCCAGAGGAAATTATCAAAACAGCTGGAAGGAGTGATGGGGAGACTGATGCAATAAGAAACAAGAAATACATGACCTATTTTTCACTATATCAAAAGAAAAGAAGAAAAAGATGAATGAGGAAAACTTGTGATTTCAATGGCAAGAATCTGCCAGGATTCCCTTTGTGATTTTCTTTGTGGAACAAGACGGGGTGCAATCATATTCTAGGTGTAGGAGAAGGAATGAGGAAGAAAAATCAGAATGGGATAATACAGGCAGGGAGAATTGTGCAAGTGAGGTAGAAGGTTTGAGAAAAGTGAGGAATATAATAGGATTGCCAACAGCATTGAGAGGCCAGTTAAGATGACTTCATGACTTTTTAGACATCATTTCCCATAGTTCTGTGATATCAACCAGCAGGACTCCACTGATCAGGTATAGATGTAGAGGAAATGGTGAGATGGATGACTGAGGGTAATGGTTTTGTTAGGCTGGAGTGTTAGAATAATCACAGGCAAAGAGTGAGTTTGAAAACATAAACCATCTAGTCCCACTTGAATAGGAAAAGCAGTAACTCTGGAGGAAGCTGATAGAGAGGTTCAAGGTATTAGGAGTCTCAGTGGGGTCAAAAAACCAATCTCAATAGTGACTCATTAAGAGGGTTCAATGATAAGGTGGGGGCCAACCCTTGGGGTTCCAGTTCCAGATGATGACACAGTGTAGTGTGTCTCTAAAGAACAGGTGGCTGAAGTGAAGTAAAGGTAAAGTTCTCTGGAGGAGAAGCCCTGGGTGGCAAGAGAGCAACCATGCTGGTGTGGGAGCTGCATAGGAGGATGTTAGGATATGAGAAATGATGGAAGACTCTGAAACATGTGTTAGGCTCACTAACGAACTGAAAACAGGATAGTGGGCATTTCATAGAAGCAGAGTTTTTAAAAGATCCTGGGGTAGTTATAGCATGGGGAACTGGATAAACACCAACCACATCTGCCCCAGGCTGGGAAAGTGAGAAGCTTCTCCTAGAGAAGGTGTCAATAACTCACTATCCTCGGGAGAGAGCTTCTGGGAAGAAAGGTGAAGAGCTAAGGATTTAGACACAAAGAGGTGTCATGACTTCCCCAAAGTCACCAAATAAGACACTCAGGTTTTATCAATACCCCTTGGTACTTAAGGTTCTAATACTTGCCATAGACTTCTACTGCAAGTACTTGCAACTCTCTGCCAAGGATTTCTATGACTGCAGGGCAAACAGAATGGGCAGGAGAGGGCTTATGCCCCAGGACCAACACTTAACAAATAATGGAAAAAGACAGTGAATACATGTCCACGTTCTTTTGCCCCCAGATAGTACAACTCTAAGGTATGTTCTCTACAGTTTCCCAGAGTCCCCAGAGGTGAGCTATAGTTGTCCACCCCTGCTCATTAACGCATTCTGCACTGGTCTTTCCTTGTTTGTCTTGTGTCCCCCCCTCCTTAGCTTCCTGGGATCGTGTTGCCTCCTCAAATGCAGGATGCCCATCTATATATTTGAATTTCATATAAAAACACATTTTTTAGTGTAATTATATCCCAAATATTGCATGGGACACAACTTATACTAAAAATTTTTTTGTTATTTATTTGAACTTCAAATTTAACTGAGTTACTGCATGTTTATTTGCCAAATCTAGCAACCCTATTTGGGATTGCCTTTCAAATAATCAGTGTGTATTCTTATCCTTGCCTCAAGATCTGCTTCTGATGGAGCCCAAAGTAAGATAGTCAGCACTATTCCAGAGGGATAAACTGTGAAGGAGAAAACAAACTTGAGAAGCAACATTCAAATAAGATTGAAATTATAAATGACTGTCATTCTATTGCCAGTTCTGAAGTTACTAGGAAAAGGCTACAAACCAGCCTCAGCACATTTAGCTTAATTTGTAAAAGCCATCACCTCATCAGAAAAACACCTGTTATCCAGTCACCTTTATTAAACTCAATGCCAAGTATCATTAGTACAGCAATGCTATGATGATATGTATTCATTCCATCAGCAAATGTCCTAAATGTCTATCACTGGAGAACAACCTCTGTTTCGATAAAATAATATAACTGAATAGGAAAAGGGGAGGCCATGAATCCCTGGTGATCTCCTTGACCCACCACTTCCTAGCAATAATTTGGGCTTGATTACATCAACACTGGGAATCCCAGATGCATTATTATTAATGAACTTGCAAACTGAGGCTTGCTTGTTAATAATTTAATTAAAACCCCAAGTGTTTACTTGTTGCTGTTCCTCCCAAGAGATCCCTTTGCAAATTCTGCATAGGAGCTGTCTCACTCATCTACCCCAACAATATCGCCAAAGTTTTTCAAGCTGATACTCAGTACACCCTAATTCCTCATTTCCATGAAAACCTCCAAGCATTGATGGTGTGTGGTTTCATTCCTCATCAGTGTAAAACTAGGCCTTTCAGAGTATCTGCATTTCCTCCAACATGTCTGGTGATTCCTGTGTCTTGAATTTCAATAGCAGAAGTTCAGTTGTTTATCACTTTTATTCATGTGCAGTGAATACAGATTGTTGGTGCTGTTGCAAAGTTGGGTTCGATTCAGGTATAAAACTTGTTCATGTATGAAACAAAATTGTTGGTTTAATGAATGTGTGGTAACTTCTCTAAATATTTAAAATGATGTCCCACTGGTGCCATCTAATTTGGGCATCCACATTATTTGTATCTCTATTTTTAAAATGTAATCTATTTAAACTAAAATGAAACAAAAAACCCAGTTCACCCATTTCTCTCATCCTCTGACCCCTGCCTCTGGCAAGCTCCAATCTCTTCTTTTCTCTGGATCTATGATCTTGTTTTCTTTGTTATAAATTCCACACATAAAAGAGATCATACAGGGGCGCCTGGGTGGCTCAGTGGGTTAAGCCACTGCCTTCGGCTCAGGTCATGATCTCAGGGTCCTGGGATTGAGCCCCGCATCGGGCTCTCTGCTCGGCAAGGAGCCTGCTTCCTCCTCTCTCTCTGCCTGCCTGTCTGCCTGCTTGTGATCTCTGTCTGTCAAATAAATAAATTTAAAAAAAATTATTAAAAAAAAAGAGATCATACAGTATTTGTCTTTCTCTGTCTGACTTATTTCCCTTAACAAAATGTTCTTTTGGTCCATATTGTCACAATGGCAAGATTTAGTTCTATTTTTAATTTTTTGAGAAAACTCCATACTGTTTCCCATAGTGGCTGCAGCAATTTACATTCCCACCAACAGTGCACAAAGGTTCTCTTTTCTCCACATCCTCGCCAACACTTGTTATTTCTTGTCTTTTTGATACTAGCCATTCTGCCAGATGTAAGGTGTTATCTCCTTGTGGTTTTGATTTGCATTTCCCTGATGATTAATGATATTGAGCATCTTTTCATGTACCTTTTGGCCATCTGTATGTCTTCTTTGGAAAAATGTCTATTCGGATTGCCATTATTTTCATGTATAGTACCAATCTGTGGCAGTATCAGCAAACCTCAGGGCTGCTAACAGCACTTGAGTCACTGGGGAATGCTAGTGAAGTTCACTTTAAAGAAAATAATTCTCACTTTTATATGCATTTGCAGACTTCCTTTTGATTTCCACGGTGAGCCTATTGACTTCAATCGGTCCTTTCAGGATCACTTAGAAGGCCAGAGACTCATCGTGTCCTGATTCATTGACTTTGCTCTGTGCTCGGCACTTGTTTGAAATCTGTGGGGTTCTGTCTAAAAGAAGCTCAATAGGCAGCAGAGAGAGGCAAGTGTCTAGTCTCAAACCTCCCTTGTAAAATGATTACAAAACCAAGTGGAGACTGGGGAATTGGGTATCATCTTGACAATGAGTCATCTTCGGAAAATGAGTACTCAGATCCAGCATGGCAGGAGAATGACTACAAAAGAAGGGACTTTATAAAGGGGCTTACATCTTTCTCCCCTGCCTGTGCAAACTTCACCATTTTGAAATCTCAAGAAGTTGGTCCTACACCAGAGTTTGAAGGCAAATGATCTCCTGATTTATAAATCATGAAATTGTTTGAATAAAAATTGAAATCAAGATGAATGAAGATAACTATTTTCATTTACTTTCATCATACATTCCTAACTGTAGTTCAGGATTTTCCCTGTAGAATGAATGAATGGCAGAAACCCTGCCCAGAGGAGCTGTAAGGGTTCCAAAACAATGCACAAAATCACAATGAGCCTTCTCCTATCTGCTTGTTTCTGAGGTCAGCATTGTTCTAATAATAATATCAGATGGTTTTTCTATTAACGGCAACTTGGGGCAATATGTACTTTGTAAGACCAGTCTGAAGAACCATAGTCCTGATGTCCCCTTTCCTTGCTCCATGTGGTTAAACCTACACTATATTTGAACATTTGAACATGACACAGTAACATAGATCGATTGCGGGGGAGGGTGCTCAATGACCGGGCATCCCAGGCTTTGAACTTCACCCTTGACCAAGGGCTCTCCACCCATTCATACTCTAGTTCAACTTTGTAATTAATTTTATTTAACTATTTGACACATTCTGAGTGATTTTTAGATTATTTAGTGTCTGGACTGTGCTCATATGACATAAGATGAAGTAACTGAAACATGCAAAAATTCACACAAAGTGGGAATTTTTCTGAGGGATTAAGCCAGTTAGCTATTTCATGGAATTCAACAGTTCATTTTTTAAAAAATTTTATTTATTTATTTACTTATTTACTTATTTATTTTTCCAATAGTTCATTTTTAAGAATGACTTTTTTTTATCATTTGAACTTAGCTGGGCATACCAACGTTTGCCAAGAGGATAGTTTTTTCATAATGTTAATGTCTTCAGACCACACATGTGTAACCTTCATGCTCTTCTCACCTTCATAGGAATTTGGAAAGACCTTAGTTGAAAAATTAAAATTCATAGGCATCTCCCCCAAAACTTTTTTTCCTTCCTTCCTTCCTTTCTTTCTTTCCTTCTTTCTTTCTCCTTCTTTCTTTTCTTTTCTTTTCTTTTTTTTGTCACTGTTTGTGACAAAAGAGCACTCCTCAGAGTCTACTGGGAGCCTGTTTTTACTACACAGTTTTTCCAAAGACCCAGGGCCAGGGCCACATCATTTTAATCTGGGAAATGACTTTTTTGAGCAAGTACCAGATAAAGTTAGTGATTTACAAAAGCTTTTATTAGCCTCCTGATGGCTTTTACAGAGTGGAACACTACATGACCCCCGTGATTTGTTTTCATTTACAAAGGTACAGAGGCTTTGAATTGGGGGAAATTGGAAGGGGAGGTGAATAATGAGAGACTATGGACTCTGAAAAACAATCTGAAGGGTTTGAAGAGGTGGGGGGGTGGGAGGTTGGGGGAACCAGGTGGTGGGTATTAGAGAGGGCACAGATTGCTTGGAGCACTGGCTGTGGTACAAAAACAATGAATACTGTTATGCTGAAAATAAATTTAAAAAGTGATAAAAAAAATAAATAATAAAAAAAAGGAATGTTTTCTTCTCGTGCCAAATGTAAACAATTTAACATCCATTTCCCATCCAGCTATTTTACCAGTTCAAAAGAGTTTATATGACTCTTATCTGTATTATATTTCCTGCTGATTGGCAGCACCTCCTCCTTCAGCTGGGAAGCCAAAAATGTGCTGGCTCAGATTTGAACAGGAAAGGAATAACAAAGAAAACTGGGAAATAAACGTAATGAGTGGTTACAGGGTACTGAAAACTATACTTATCGTTTCTTATTCTCACAGAGTTGGTGCTGCCATACTGATTTATGCCTGGGAAGTCTTTTATGGAAACACACAACAAAAGCTTCAGATTATTTTGTCAACAAGAAAACACAGTTTACCTTATCTTCAAAGTCCCCATCTATTCCTGATTTGAACAGTTCCATATTCCGTGCTTGCTGAGATCTCTGTGAGCCCTGGAGGAGATATGCATTGGATACAGTAATTCACCTTAAGAGTTAAAGGCCCCCAGAATGTCACAGAGCTGGTTTTCTAGGCCAGACGAAGAATTCTGGGGGAACCACAGGCAGTCTGGAGAACAAAAAGTATTGTGGCTCTTCCAGGCCGACTTAGAGTCAGTTTACTGAGCTCCAGAGACCCTCTTTTTTTTTCCTTCCAGAATGCAAAAGACATTTATTTGGCATATTGTTTGAGGATCTTAAGTTTCTTTCTCACATTCAAGGCCTGGACAGTTGGAATGGGAAGAGGGAAAGAACAAAGACAGCCGTCTAGACATTTCCTAGTGGAGTATCATGTTTATAAACCCACTCCTTGCCTTGTCCTAACAATACATTATGAACTGAGATAAAATACTAGATCATAAACTTGGACCCCGCTGTAAGGATGACAGGCAAGCGTTAATAGTTTTCTTTCCAAAATTAAACTTTAATTTGTTTTAAGATTACGTGACCAACAATTTCTGTTAAAGGCCCTTCCTCTAGCCACCACCCCAGAAATTTTCTCACTTGCCATTGGTTTTGCCACCCCACATTCCCTTACACTGTCCACCTTACACTCTGCCTGCAATTTTCACTCCACTCTCAAGCTTCAGTTTAATTGGACTTAATAAGTATATGGGGAGGGTATGTTATTTTTCAACAAATACCCTGCTTTTCTTATCAATAAACATCATGACTATCACCACTATCTAATAAATGGATGCTCATATTAAAGATAAGACATAATGTAAGGTAACTTTAGGACTAATTAATGAAGGATGGATGTAGATGTGCTTTCTGAGGCTCTCTAGGCAAAATGCATTTGGTAGACAGAACATTATAGGCGTCCCAGGTTCTAGTCCTTGACTAAGACTTGTAACCTCTTTGAGCCTCTACTTTAATCGCCAATTAAATGGGGGTATGGAGCTGAGAACTTGGAAAGTTTGTGATTCCTGAAAGGTTTTTTTAAGCTTTTAAGCTTTGTGTTTCTAGGAAGCTGACCATGACCTCAAAAATTACTTCCTGGGTATTAGATGTCCTTGCTATGAGGAGTGCAAAGTGTTTTACTAGAATACACATGTACTTACCTTCATATTAATATTTTACATCATTGAGTGCTATTGGCTCACCAAGAGTTCACCCATCAGATAACTTCTCATTCATTAGCCAACACACCGGTGCAGTGGGTAACAGTATAAACAGCCACCTGCAGTATAGTGACATTCCAAAGAGCAAATAGAATGGGGCATATGATGGACAAATAACTGGTAAACTGAAGTTCACCAACCAGAAATTGTAACTGACATTTAACAGCAGTTTCCTAGCCTCCTGTTCTTTCCTCTATACCATGATACCTGCCTTCTTTTTCTTTCTCTGTACAAAAAAAATACACTGATTTCCTGTCCCTGTATTTACATATGGTTTCCATTTGAAAGGTCATCGGTTATTTGGACAATTATAACAAGATATTTCATTAAAAAGTAATCTTCAAATATTGAGCAACTCCAGAGATGGAATACACTCATTAAGTTCATTTGATGATATGCAGTGTATGTACACAGTTACAGCTGGAGGAGGAGGCGCACCATTTACCCAGCCTCAAAAACCCAGCCTCAGATATAAGATTATGTTTCAAGAAAGTACCAGTTCATTTAAGAGATATATGCAAAATAAGGGGCCTGGGTGGCTCAGTTGGTTAAGCATCTGCCCTTGGGTCGGGTAATGATCAGCCTTGCATCCAGCTCCTTGCTCAGCAGGAGTCTGCTTCTCCCTTTACTTCTCCCCCTCCCCCAACTCGTGCTCTCTTTCTCTTTCAATTAAATAAAATCTTTAAAAAATAAGTGTAACTAAGTGTACATTTTGCTTCTTACCAAGACACTAGTCCTTTGAGCAGTAAATTCAAATTATATGCCCAAAGAATATCTGTTAAAACAATGAATGGGTAAGTGAGTAAGTTGCCTCTATATTAATATACAATTGACCCTTGAACACAGGTTTGAAGTGCACAGGTCCACTTACATGTGGATTTTTAACATAGTACAATACTGCCAATGTATTTTCTCTTCCCTGTGATTTTCTTAATAACATTTTCTTTTCTCCAGCTTATTTTATTGTCAGAATACAGCATATAGTACATGTAAAATACAAATATGTGTTAATCAACTGTTTATGTTATCAGTAAACTTCCAGTCAACAGTGGGCTATTAATAAAGTTCCAGTGCAGTCCAAAATTATACATGGATTTTTGACTGTGAAAAAATCATGAATGCCCCTAATTTCCACATTGTTCAAGGGTCAACTGTATATTGCACTGGTCACTGACTAGGGGGTGATGTTTATTATGTAGTCTACTTCACCAAAGTTGGAGAAATAATATTAGTATGTCTCATATGATTTTTTTTCTTTATCTGTTTGTTTTCTTCTCCAAGGACAGACCATTAGGCTCATCAGGTATACAATTTTTTTAGGCGTCTTTGAGATTTAAAGCTATATAGAGCTTTCCTAAAATGTCATTCTGTTAGATAGATAATCTGATGCCTCATGCACATCCAATGGAGACAACTATTAGGTTCATTTATACCAGTTACTGGTTGTACTGGTGCCATAGAACTAATTACTTGGTTTTCCTTGATATAAATGATGGAATGGGGTCCACATGATCTCCCAGTTCCCTCATGGCATTAATATCCTGTGGTTCTATGAAAGCAGCAACTGTGCAGACAGAATGGTTTTTGTTCACTGTAATATGTAATGGGGAAAAAAGATAGCATTTATCCATGGTTATCTTTGCATAGTGGGATAATTGGTAATTTTTAACTTACTATTTAAATTTTTTGGTAAGAACTTTTTTACAATGAACATTCATGATTTTATAATCAAATGAGACAAACTTTATTTTGTTTTATTTTAAGAAAAAAAAATACCTGGGGCTTTGGGTGGCTCAGTCAGTAAGTGTCTTTGGCTCAGGTCATGATCCCAGAGTCCTGGGATCAAGCCCTGCATCGGGCTCCCTGCTCACCGGGAAGCCTGTGAGAATTCTTCCTCTTCCACTCCCCCTGCTTGTGTTCCCTCTCTTGCTGCGTCTCTGTCAAAAAAACAAAAACCAAAACCAAAACAAACAAACAAAACAAAGCAAAAAACTAAAGGAAGAAAAATAAAAGGCAATAATAATATTCGTTTCTGTATTCAGGTCTAGAGCCGTGCTTTTCAGACTTTTCTGGACCCCATACTGGAGGTTCTGATTCAGTAACTCAGAATGAGGCCTGCACATTTGCGTTTTAGCAGCTCCAAGATCACACTTTGAGGAACCTGTGTCTAATAGTGAAGCATCATATGGATATAGTGCTTTGAGTCAATCATAGTGATAATTATTCCTTATCTGTGACTACCACACTTATAAGGAAAAACTTCTGCATCAAAAAGTATTTAACTGGGAGTGCCTGGGTGGCATAGCCAGTTAAGCATATGACTCTCGGTTTCAGCTCAGGTCATGATCTCAGGGTTGTGAGATCGAGCCCCAAGTCAGGCTCCATGCTCAGCTCAGAGTCTGCTTGGGATTCTCTCTCCCTGTCGCTCTGCTTTCCCCACCCCTGTGCGCTCTCTCTCGCTCTCTCTCTCAAATAAACAAATAAGTCTTAAAAAACAAAAGGAAAAAAAAACAACGTAAGGATCATTTAGGGCTAAAGAATTACCAAAGACTCAGCTCCACTGAGAAATGGTGTTTCCACCCCAGATGGCACTTAAATAACCCAAAACGGGCAACTCACTATTCCAGTTTATTCCGTTTGGGTCCTGAAGACCCAGGATCCTCCAAAACTGCACACCAAGAAAACACAGACTGATATTCACACTCAGCGGTCAGTGGTTTGGAACAGATCTTTTTCTGGAACTTTGGTACTAGAACACATTCTCCATAACGGAATCATGGGTCATCCCTCAGCAATGGATTAGCTGGTCAGTGAACAGAACTGACTGTTTCATCATCAGGGTTCGCTTGAAATGCCAAGAAGGAAAAACTCAGAGGGAAAGAGTGAGAAAGGAAATGGCTTCCAAGGGCCCTCAAGATTAACTTATTAAGGGCTAAAGTTTGTGTGATGAATACTGACTTCCTTATGATTTTGTTGATTTGACCACATTACTGAGGTCTAAATGACAGAAGAAAGGAATAGATCTTCCAGCCACAGAATGCTTTCAATTTATAAGTCCTCATTTCGGAAGCAGCAAAAATACTAATATTTATTGTTTTTTCAGTACTTATGATCAGAATGTTTGTTTCTCCCTAAAGTTCCTATGTTGATGCCCTGACTAATCTCCATTGTGATGGCATTTGGAGATGGAAACTCTGGGAGGTAAATAAGGTTAGGTGAGGCCATGAGGATGGAGTACTCATGATGAGATTAGTGGCCTTGTAAGAGGACACAGCAAGATCAGTCTCTCCATGCTCAGGCACCGAAGAAAGGCCGTGTAAGGACAGAGGGAGAAGGTGGCCATATGCAAGTCAGGAACCAAATCAGAAGATCCCTTGAGCTTGGATTTCCCAGGCTCCAGAATGTTGAGAAATAAATTTCTGCTGTTTAAGCCACCCAACCTGTGGTATTGTGTTACCGCAGCCTGAATACGGGCACTGTTAAGACAGTGCTTAAGTGTATTAGCCGATTCAGTCATCCCCACAGGGCCACTTTAAAGAAGAAACCCCAAATCACCAAAATCTTTTACTGTGTTCAGGGTCAGTGTCACTTTGGCAACAGTGCTCTTTTACGTTTCGCCGCAGGCTGACAGCTAAAGGATCTTGGTACACATCTTACTTGTGTGTGTGCAAGAACCTGTCGTGCTCATGTGGGAAGTGTAAGGGTGTGTTTTGAGCTCCTGAGCCTGCAGTGGGGCGGATACTGGATTCACTTTATTGAGCAGCTAATTCCCTCCCATTTTCCTCTAAGCAGTTCTCTGTTTCCACATTATTCCCGGAGGGGAAAAAGGAAGGATGCAGGAAGAGGGAGAAAGGAAGAGAAAAGAAAACCAAGAGTGAAAAGAGAAGACACCTGGGTGGCTCAGTTGACCATCCAACTCTTGATTTCACCTCAGGGTCATGAGATGGAGCCCCCCATCCACCCACCCAGGCTCTGCGCTTCTCAGGAAGTCTGCTTAAGATTATCTCTCTCCCTCTTCCTCTCCCCATTGCTCACGCGTTCTCTTTCCCTCTCAAAAAAAAAAAAAAAAAAAAAAAAAGAGAGAGAGAGAGAGAGAGAGAGAGAGAAAGGGAGAGTGATAAGAGGGCTTTCCCTCTCAAACAAACAAAAAAAAAGTGGGAGAGAAGAGAGCAAATAATGTGAAAGAACAAATAAAGAAGTAGAATTTAGAAGGAAGAAATGGAGTGACTTTGAGGATCTCTCCTTTCTCCTGCCCCACCCTCTGCTCTGTCCCCAGATTCCCAGAC
>NW_019154297.1:69274-100358 GCF_002288905.1 Enhydra lutris kenyoni
GTTGGTGGGAATGCAAGCTGGTGCAACCACTCTGGAAAACAGCATGGAGGTTCCTCAAAATGTTGAAACTAGAACTACCCTATGACCCAGCAATTGCACTGCTGGGTATTTACCCTAAAGATACAAACGTAGTGATCCGAAGGGGCACGTGCACCCGAATGTTTATAGCAGCAGTGTCTACAATAGCCAAACTATGGAAAGAACCTAGATGTCCATCAACAGATGAATGGATAAAGAAGAAGTGGTATATATACTCAATGGAATACTATGCAGCCATCAAAAGAAATGAAATCTTGCCATTTGCGACGACATGGATGGAACTAGGGGGTATCATGCTTAGCGAAATAAGTCAATCGGAGAAAAACAACTATCATATGATCTCCTTGATATGAGGGAGAGGAGATGCAACATGGGGAGTTAAGGGGGTAGGAGAAGAATAAATGAAAGAAGATGGGATTGGGAGGGAGACAAACCGTAAGTGACTCTTAATCTCACAAAACAAACTGAGGGTTTATGGGGGGAGGGGTGTTGGGGGGGTGGGGTTATGGACATTGGGGAGGTATGTGCTATGGTGAGTGCTGTGAAGTGTGTAAACCTGGCGATTCACAGACCTGTACCCCTGGGGATAAAAATATATGTTTATAAAAAAATAAAATTAAAAAAAAATTAAGAGGGCTCCCCAGGCAACGTCCTGTAATAGTCCAGAATTACTGTGCACACACAGCTCTCTGTGTACACCTGATCCACAAAGGCTCCCTTCCTACTTCTCCCCAGTAGGTAGTTCAAGTGACACCAAATTGATGGTCCAACAGTGTTGCTGGGTTAGTTGAAGAATTTATTTATTTCTGTGCTCTCTCTACTCTGAAAACTTAGAGTACAACTGGGATAAAAATTTTAAAAATACCAAGAAGCGGGTGGATATCCTAGGGCCACAATGAAAAGCCCAAAATTTCTTACTGGTTGTTTTGCTTAGTGAATCAAAGGGGGTTAATTAAATGTCCTACTGAGAATGGGGAACCTGGTATGTTTTATAAGGCTGAATAATCCTTCAATAGGGCAAAGTGAAGGATTGTCTTATAGGAAGATGCTGACTAATGTGAGGTGAGTCAAATCTTAGGAAGAGCCCTGAGCAAATGCAGTTGATATGCAAGTGAGGAACCATTTATTAACTACACCCTGGGTGCCCTGGTGAGGGCAGATGAATTTAGGGCAATTATGCATTTTTCTTACTCTGCTCCCCCAAGAGTCAGGCCATGCAGCATTGTTGAAAATAGAAAAAAGTGCTAGAGAATTCTGTATTGTAATCAGTTTCCACATAATCCTGAATTATGCCAAAGTAGAAACAGTATTCTTTTTTTTTTTTAATTCCAGTTAGTTAACATACAGTGTTCTATTAGTATCAGGTATACAATATAGTGATTCAACAATTGCATACCTCACCCAGTGCTCAACAAGTGCCCTCCCTAGTCCCCATTCCCTATTTAACCTCTCTCCATCCCTACCTCCCCTTCAGTAACCATCAGTTTGTTCTCTATAATTAAGTCTGTTTCTTGATTGAGACAATATTCTATAAATGAAAAGCTTTGCATTCTTTTTTGACCTCATAGAGAATCTTCAGAAATATATCCTTCACTCTGCTATCTGCCTCACCTGGCCTGTTTGCATGACCCTGTGAACATAGATAGCTTTAGATCTTTGCTTTTTCTTCTTCAATAGAACTTGGCTTCCCAAAAGATAAAGGGGGATGCTTCTAGGACCATGACTCTTCTCATCATTTTTTTTTTCTCTGAACAATAGCTTGAAAGAAAGATACTTTATGGAATGCAAAGCAAAGGAAAATTTCTTGATCAAATTCACCAGTTTTTATTTTTCCTTTTAGAAGTCAAATATATAAAATACTGCTAAAGAGCTTTGGACCATATTTTCAAGGAGACTGAATTATGGAAATATTTGTTTAGAACTCATTTTTAGAAAGGTTAAAAAGAATTTGGCTCCATCAAGGGTTTGAGAGGGATGGAATAAAGTCATCTTCATACACTTAGAAAAATATAATCAAAGATAGTCAAACAATAATAGGATGAAGTTCCAAAATTCTCCAATTTTAAAAGTTAACAGTGTGTCTGAAGTCATTCTCCAGGTTTACTATGAGTGAATTGAGGGGTATAATTATGAAACAATTAGTAGCTGGTTAAATACCAACAATGCTGATAAGAATTATAATGCTAGAAAGCTACTGTGGCTCATGTTTGCTCTAAAAAAAGAAAGGTGTTAGCAAATCCAAATGAGGAACTGTTGTTCTAATGCATTCATTTTTTTCTTAAATTATGGAAGCCATTTTGGGCCAGTCTTAAAAGTCTAAAAATTGGAATTTACTTTTGGAAATAATAATTCATGTGGTCTACATGCAATGGGCAAGATCAGTTCCAAAAGCAACTTCTTAAAATAGAGCTACAGACTTCTTGGGGCACCTGGGAAGCTCAGTTGGTTAAGCATTTGACTCTTGATTTCAGCTCAGGTCATGACCTCAGAGTTATAGAATTGGGCCCCGTGTTGGGCTGCATGCTCAGTGTGGAGTCTACTTGTCCCTCTCCCTCTGCTCCTCCCCCTTCTCTTCCTCTCTCTCTCTCTCTCTTTCTATCTCTTTCTCTTTTAGGTAAATAGATAGAGAGATAGATAATAGAGCTGCAGACTTCTCAAATGATATTAGCAAATGGTAGACTAGGAATTTTCAAACTTTTATTCCCTGACAATAATATTGAAAAAAGAAAGAAAGGGGGCTGGGAAGAGAAAAAAGGCAGAAATATTTGAACTAACCTTACCAGAACTGTGGAAAACAAAGACTTATAGCTACCTAGCCAATACTATCAAAAAAAGAAAAGTAAAGAAAAGAATAAAAAGGAAAAGCCATCTTGGGAAGGGTAACAAAGTAATTTTACGGCATTTTTACTCACTATTGCCTGAGGAGGTAGGGAGTGCCTGGTATTGCAGCGATTTTGGCCTTCATGCGGAGGTCTTTTGATTCTCAACTCTATACCTGAAACCTCAAAGCAGAACTTATTTGTAAATTATTGGGTATGTTTGTTCTAACCTGTCTGAAAGATATCTGAAGGACTGATGCAATGTGTTTGTCTCTGTTTGGCCCATACTGGAACTTGGGCAGGAGAAGAAGCAAGCTCCACTCATCAAAGCTGCAAGGTAACTATAGACCTACAGATTCCTGGGGCATGGGTTTAGAGGCAGGGACATATAGTAAACTACTTAAGGTCTGGAGGAGAGGCTCGGGGGGAGACTCTTTGTGAGGAATTAACACACTGAAAAGCATATGAGGGAATTTAAAGCTACATTCACATCCAGGCAAGATGCATGCTCAAAAAATACCTAAGAAGACCTTAAAGTTTAACCTCAGGATTATTCCTAGACTTAGAACAAGCCTAGCTAAATTTTGAAAGATTATCCCAGAACTGACCCAATCTGCAAAGACTGGGAGACCTCTTGGCACTCAAGGAACTCTCTTAAAACATTAGCTTAAGGGGCGCCTGGGTGGCTCAGTGGGTTAAAGCCTCTGCCTTCAGCTCAGCTCATGATCTCAGAATCCTGGGATCAAGCCCCGCATCGGGGTCTCTGCTCAAGTAGGGAGCCTGCTTCCTCCTCTCTCTCTCTGCCTGCCTCTCCGCCTACTTGTGATCTCTGTCTGTCAAATAAATAAATAAAATTTAATAAAAATTAAAATATTAAAATATTAAAAATAAAATTGTTTAAAAACAAAACAAAACAAAAAACATTAGCTTAATGCAGAGACTTCAGTGATCACACGTGGCAAGGAATAGTCTTATAAAATAAGACTATAGCTTATGAAATAGTTTAGGAAAGTCTCAAAAAAAAAAAAAGAACCCATATTACTTAATTTGTTTAAATAAACAAAACAAAACACCTGGAGCAAAGGAGAAACTGATTTCCATAGATTTACAGACTATAATATCTAAATGCCAAATTTGCAACCAAAAAAATCACAAGGCAAAAAAAGAAACAGGCATATATGGACCATTCAGAGAACAAAATAAATTGACAGAAAATGTCCTGAGGAAACCCAGATACCTGACTCACCAGATAGACTTTTATAAAGCTGCATTAAATATGTACAAAAAGCTAAAGGAAAACATGAGCAAAAGCTAAATGAAATCAAGAAAACAATGTATGAACAAAATAAGAATATCAACAAAGAGGTAGAAACTGAAAAAGGAACAAAAAAAAATTCTGGAGCTGATATACTAAGTTATTAAGTATAATAACTCAAATGAAAAATTCACTAGAGGGGCTCTACAGCATATTTGAATAGGCAGAAGAAATAATCAGCTAATTTGAAGATAGGAAAATTGAAATTATTGAGTCTAAGAAACAAAAATAAAAGTAAAAAAAGACATGCACAGAGCCTAGGGGACTTATAAGTCAACATCAAGTGGGCCAACATACATGTTATGGGAGTCCCAGAAGGAGAAGAGAGAGAGAACAAAGCAGAAAGAATATTTCACGAAATAATGAGCAAAACGTACAAAATTGGGTGATATATATGAATCTATAAATCCAGAAGCTCTAACTTTAAGTGTGATAAACTAGGGACCAATAATGACACAATTACAAACAGCCTTTCAAACCCAAAAGGCAAAAAAGAAAATCTTGCTAGCAGGAGACTGTTATGAGACAGTTATTGATGAAGAGGTTACTTATTTAAGAAGATATCACAATTGTAAACATACATACCAAACAGTAGAGCTCCAAAGTATGTGAAGGGAACATTAACAGAATCAAAGGGAGAAATGTACAACTCCACATTTCCCCCGGTTCATTCTTTTGTGTTTTCCACTCCCATCCTTTTCTGGTCTGGCCACATATAACCAACAGAATGATATAAAAGTGACTCTACGTGATTTCTGAGTCTAGGTGGTGAGAAATCACGCACCTCCACCTTAATAGCTTGACCTGCTGCTTCAATGCCACCAGGAACCCTGTAGGAAATTTGACTACCATTAAGATCTCCAATGTGAGAAGGCCCAAGATTGCCATATGAAAAGCACATGAGGAGAGACTGATGAGGAAAGGCCACTCCCAGATGTTCTAGCCATCTTCTAGATGCCTGACCCATGCCAGTGTAAGTAAGAACTATCTTAGACATTTCAGTCCCAGATGAGGCCCAGGTATCATGGTACAGAGAGAGGCCATCCCCACTGTGACCTGTCCAAATTCCTGATGGATAAAATTGGGAGCATAAGAAAATGGTTGTGTTTTATGCCACCGAAATTTGGGGAGATTTATTATATACTCAGAATAATACTGTTAAGTGTTTGAAAAAAAAATCTTGTTATTTTATGCTCAGAAATTCACCAAGGTATGTATTTATGGACCACCAAAAAGATGTTGACTTGTAGTTCTGCCACACAGGACTGTCATGTGATTCTTTTATCTTCCATTTTTTTAAAAATCTGTGAAATGGGATAATGAATAATGTCTAAATTACAAGCTACGGACATAAAATAAAATACTGCATGTGAAAACAGTAGACTCTAAACTTTATAGTAGACTCTAAATTTTATTATATAAAATTTCTTATATAAAAATTTCTTATATAAAAATAATATAAATATAAATATATTAAAAATTTCTTATATAAAAATTTCTTATATAAAAATAAAAATTTCTTATATAAAATTTCTTATATAAAATTTACAGGAGACTCTAAATTTTATTACATAAAATTTCTAGTTGCAGTGGTGATACGGGGTTATGTGTGCAATGATGATGACAGTGATGTGGTTAAAAGCCAGGTGGCAGTCATTGCTGTCTGAACAAACTACATCTTCAAAGACGTCCTTGGATCGAAAAGTGCTCTGTAAGGTACAGAAATATGTGACAGCCCTTACCCTTAAAAAAATGACAATACCATTGGGAAGATAGTATTTAACTGCATTAAACATTAATATATATTTCATAAGACAATAAAATTTTAAAAATTAGATCTTAAAGTGTAGACCTCAATTTGCTATGGGAGTTCAGAGTTGGGAAAAATCCATATAACATTATAAAAAAAAAGTAGATTTTTCTCTGGAAACAGGGAATGCATACTCCCACTGTTTTCCTGATTGCAGAGAAGGGGGGACTCTCGGAGGAAATGGGAGATGCATAAATAAGGGAGACACTGGGTGGGTGCCTGGGTGGCTCAGTGGGTTAAGCCTCTGCTTTCGGCTCAAGTCATGATCTCAGAGTCCTGGGATTCAGGCCCGAATCAGGCTCTCTGCTCAGCAGGGAGCCTGCTTCCCCCACCACTCCTCTGCCTGCCTCTCTGCCTACTTGTGACCTCTCTCTGTCAAATAAATAAATAAAATCTTAAAAAAAAAAAAAAATAAGGGAGACACTAAGGTGAGGTTTTTGGAGCAGATATGCTTCAAGTTCCATCCAGCTGAAAGCGAGAGTGTTACCAGAGACAGTGCATGTTCTAGGGTCAGCTGCCTGCTCTGCACAGCACTCAGGCGGAACCCTCTTCATCTCATTCCAAAGACTCCGTTGGCCCTGCGTCTGAAACAGAGCAGCAGACACCAGCCATCTTTCTCTACTCAGATGGCCAGAAATAACTATCATCTTTCTGAGAAGGGTTCCATTCCGGAAATTCATTTTTTGATCAGTGGGGAAATTTAAAAATGGAGAAGTCAGAAAATGCCCCCCACCCCCAAAACGGCATTACAAATAGCAGTTGCATTTCTAGGCTTCCTTCAACAAAAGTGCTGCTGATCTCTCTTTCACCCCAACTGTTCATGATTTCAGACCACAGGCAGAGCCTACTTCTCCCTCTCCTCAGTACTCAGAAAATGATACAGAACCTTTCAAAGATTTTCTAAGAGCTTCTATTTCTAAGGGAAAGCAGAAGGAGGTGATCAGAAAACAGGAAGATGCAACAGTCTCAGCTAGTCACTTAAGCACTGTCCTTTCTAATTATAGGGTCATAAATAAAGCCAGGCCTTTTTTATTCACTAGGATTCAGCCCCACCTGTGCTGGACACAGCCAGAAAGACCCACCACTGTCTCTTTTTCCTAGAAAGAACTCTGGGTTCCATTGATACTGAAATGCTGTATCTGCATTACCTCTATCTGACTCGTTCCTCTTTGCATTTTCTCTGTCCTCTAAGTGACACTGAAAAGGACTCTGCCTTAGAGCTACCTCCAAGAAAGAGTTGGAAATAATCATAATTAGAGCTGCCATTGGCTGATTGAGTGTCTACTATGCTGGGAGCTATACTAGGTTTAAACTTATTAATACAGGTAATGTCTCATTTAATAGTCCGACAACCCCTGATTTAGGAAAATCCTAAGCCCTACTCTGCTTGTAAGGCAGCTGAAGGTCAGAGAATAAGTGGCTTGTCCAAAATTCATGGGAACCAACCTCTCTGAGCCCAAGACCCATCCTTTTACCTCCAGGTATAGTGGGAGCTCTTGGTTCTCCCTTTCAAGACTGATACTCTGCTCTTCACCCAGGAAGTTATCTCAAAGAAGACATGGCATCACATCTCTGTCCCCATGGTAACAGCTAATTCTTCCTTCCTTGACCATCACAGGGCTCTATCCCTCTCCCTGCCAAATACAGACATGGAGATAGGGAGAAGTGCAGGTGCAGGCTGTGTTGGTGATAGGGCTTCTCAGGTCACAGATGGGTCTTAGTAATTGGGTGGGGAGGATAAAAAGAAGAGGAGAATATTTTCTGCCAGTAGATTAGAATGTGGGCATGTCATGGTGCTCTGGCTGCCACTATAGGAGTCATCATGAGGAAAAAATAAGATAATAGGTGTGGAAAGCTTTTTAAATTCTCAGGTGACATACATATACCATAATTCCTCGACTTCAGAATGTTCTTCATATTTTAAGTTTCTGGAAACAAAATACATCTTACAACCAATAAATACATGAACTCTGGTGAGATATTTCCTCCCACACCACCCAAAAGTGCACCACCCAAAAGTTAATTAGAGGTGGATTTTACAGTGGACAGCTTTTTAGAATCCGGGGCATTC
Organism: Enhydra lutris kenyoni; assembly: GCF_002288905.1. NCBI lineage: Eukaryota > Metazoa > Chordata > Mammalia > Carnivora > Mustelidae > Enhydra > Enhydra lutris. Next base: position 77,329 of record NW_019154297.1, read on the forward strand.
CACATATGTTAGTTTGACATCCCTGACTCAGGAACTCAAGATGAGACTAAGATTGGTTTTGCTCAGGAAGGGCCTGCCCCTCCCTCTTCTCACTCCAGCTCAGTCCTGTAAAGGAAAACTCTTCAAACGCATACATGCACCTACACTACATCGGCTTGACTACAGTAGTCATCATCTAGCCACCCCTCTAGCCTAAGTGTGCTGCGTCACTGGCATGGTCTACTCTCAAGGAGCTCTGATGAAGGGGTTCACAAAGGCTCTGAAAACATGTTCAGGGTGCTTTGGGTAGAAAATTCCAGAATCCCAGTACTTGAAGCATGGTTTAGAGGCTAATCCACAGAAGAGCGGTAAAATTGGCATATCCCCTGCACAGTCCTTAGAGAGCACAGTCCTTTTCTTCTGACACCAAGTCCAAATTCATGGGTTTTGAAGCCACCTCAGTTTTTTAATAATTTACTAGAAATACTCTCAGAACTCACTGAAAGCTGTTATGGTTATGATTTATTACAGAGAAAGGATACAGATTAAAATCACTTAAGGGAAGAGAGGCATGGGGCAGGGTCTAGGAGTTTTCCAAATGCAGAACCTCAAGCCCCCTGGGGAAATCATGGGCACCATTAGCTCTTCTTCATCCAATGTGTAACAATATGCATAGAGTAATTGCCATCCAAGGAAACTACTCCAAGCCTTAGTGTCCAAAGTTTTCATTGGGGCTCAGTCACATTTATGGTTGAGTTCCCATATGACTGAGTTTAATCTCAAGTTCCTTGAGAGCTCAAACTGAACCTGTTAGCCTCCACACCCCCTGGGCATAGAGCAGGTACCATGTGGCCCAAATATCTCTTAAAAAATCACATTATTAGACTGTTTAATGTGTGATCCAGGGCCCCCAGATAAACAATGACACTCTTCCTAGAGATCACTTCCCAGGATACACATCAAAAGCCAAATATTTCATTGAGTAAAATTAATTCTTTGTTATACAGTCCCACATTTCTGGCTCACGGGAAGTAGGATTACCAGAAAAGATATAGGGTACCCAGTTAAAATTTGAATTTTGGATAAACAATGGATAATATTTCGGTATATGTATGTCCCATATAGTATGTGGGACATACATACACCAAAAAATTATCCATTGTTTATCTGAAATTAGAATTTAACTGGTATCTTATATTTTCATCAGCTAAATCTGGCAACCCCAATGGGCAGGGACAAGGCTAGAGGAGGGCCAGAATGGTACCTTCTAAAGAAAGCATAGGCCTCTGAGTAGAGCCCAGTTGTTGGACTTAAGAGCTAGAGTAGGCAGCACACCACACCCTCCCCACAAGCTTAAAGTGGATTTGAGCATACATAGGGGTCATTACCTAGGGTGTCTAGCTAGAGATGACAATTTAGAGAAGGAAGAGTTAAGAACAGATCTGTGTCCAAAATTAGCACCTTGTCAAGGAGAAAAGGACCACAGGACCAGAGTGGGATTGGTCACTCCAGACGCAGCACGCTGCCAGAAGTCTGTTACCATGAGTCAGTTTGGGATATCCCAGCCTCACCCCTGCCAACAAACCCCTGCCCAAGTCTGACTGTGGCTCAGGCATATTTAGTTTTCATCCCAGTCTTACTAATTAGCTGCTGTCCTTGGGGAGGTTATTTTATTCCTTTGAAACTGCAATTTCCTCTTCTATAAATTGAGAATACAACATGTGTCAAAATTTTTTTAACTTCCTGAAAATGGTTTATAAAAATGCAGAAAAATTATATATAGCAATTAATTGCCTTAGAAATGTAAACCCTTCAAACATTTAACTCTTTAGCATTAATATACACCAATGCTATTACAGAGGGTGGGGAGGGGGTGGAAAAAGGCAGATTATAGTCTCCATAGAGATCACAGTTTCAACATGTTACTTACAAATTATATTACATCAATTTTATTTACTGATCTAGGCAGACAGAGGATAGAAGGATATATGATATGGAGTAAACACATTTATACTGGGAAGAAGAGTGCTGGCATGAGAATTTATATAAGATTAATTTATACAAAACATCTTGCATATAATAGTTGCTCAAGAAAATTTACTTCTGGGGCACCTGGGTGGCTCAGTGGGTTAAAGCCTCTGCCTTCAGCTCAAGTCATGATCCCAGGGTCCTGTGATCGAGCCTCGCATCAGGCTCTCTGCTCAGCGGGGAGCCTGTTCCCCCACACCCCCACTGCCTGCTTCTCTGTCTACTTGTGATCTCTGCTGTCAAATAAATAAATAAATAAATAATAAATTTTTAAAGAAGAAAATTTACTTCCATCTCCTCCATTATTTTCCTGGAATAAACAATTTATTTTATTATAAAGAGATCCAATTTTAAGACTCTATGAAGAGAAACTAGTGGTGGAATGGACTGAATTTTTTTTTTTTTTTTTTTTTTTTTTTTACTAAGGGAATCAAACACTAGATGGTTATATTCCCCATCTCTGTTCCAAGTCCTCTACTTTGCAGCCTCTATGGGCTTGAAAGAGAATACTCACAAGCATAGAGAAAACCATATCCATATGAAAAAAGTCACCAACATTCCACATATAATTGTGTTCCTTAGAAACCACTCCCCAAAACACCAACCATTTAATACTGTTTGCGCTGTGGCCTTTGTTCCCAAACAAGAAATGAATTCTGAAAGTTCACATGTTCTTCATCAAGAGTAATCTTCAGCCCCAAAGAGAAGGATCTCAAAAGCATTGAGTTAATACATTCCCCTTGCTAATGTAACCAAAATATTCCAATGTTTTCCCTTAATACTCTCAATTTACAACTAGCAGACAGATGTTTCTTCTCAAAGGCCTTCATAAATCTTCCCATAGGAGATGAAAATGAAGGATTTATTTTTGCCCATCTTTTAATTTTACTCAACATTCAATGAGTTATTCTTACCGCTGGCATTTCAAATGTATTAGTAGAATTTATCACTCAAAGGCTTATGCAAGGACTAAATTACACTAATGAATTGACTATGAATGTGAAGCCTAACATGAGGCCAAATATTTTCTGGCTTCATTTCTGTATCTCAGCAAACGGCTTAATTTGCTCCCTACTTATCCATTACTGCTAAATTGTCTTGCTATTATTATAGTAAATGGCGGCAAACCCTGGCTTGCCCTAAGGCTCAGGCTGAATGCAGTGGAATGAGGACATTTACTTAGACAGGAAAGGTAAAAACCTGCCACCCAGTTGTTTTTGCTGAGCTAGAGGAGACAGGATGGGATTGTGGTCCAACTCACCTTCTCCAGTACCTCTCACAGTCATAGACTATTCTTAACAGCTGGTATTTCCAATGTATTAATGGAATTTATCATTGAAAGACTTATGGAAAGCTTAAATTACACTAATGAACTGACTTTGCATTTGAAGTTGAACATGAGGCCAAATATGTTCTGGCTCAGGGTTTTGTTTTTTGTTTGTTTGTTTTGTTTTGTTTTGTTTTTTAGATCTTAGCAAGCTACTTAATTTTCTTCCTACTCACCCATTATCACTAAATTGTCTTGCTATTATACCAATGCCTATTAGCAGTGTTATAGTTAAAAGTCTATGCTTGTTTTCATTACAAGTGCATATTTTCTGAGATTTCAACTATATAGGGAACTACGGAAATCTCACAGGGTTCTCAAACTTTGCTGGAATTGCTCCAGCCTTAGAATTTTCCTTCTGTGCACATCAACAATCAGGACTTTTGAGGGAGAGGGTCCAGGATTTTCCAAAACAGTTGAATTTTTGCCCACTTCCAATTTTGTGCTTGTGTAATTTTAGATGGCAACTTTGTGGATGTTTATTTTAGCATTTTTCCATGTTCTTTCTCATTTTGGAAAAAGACTTGCTGGGAGTCCTATGAATATTTCGAGATGCACAGGGTACCTGGGTTAACAATGTGCCTTTCTGATACTATCAAATTCTTTTCTGCCCCAATTTGGAGAGTGAGAACTGAAGATATAGTATATCTAACTCATCAGTGGCTGCCCCCTGACATATCTCTCCCTTGACATCTACCTCATCTGTTTTTTTTTATTTTTTTCCTTTTTCTTCCTCTTACCATCTAACATAATAGCAAGTGTCCTTAGCCCTTCAGGGCCCACCTGGTTTTAATGAGACTGAACGAGCACTGTGGAAGGCCAGAGGTGAGATGTACAACCCCATGTTTTTCTCTAGTATCAGTCTTATTTGAAAAACAGAATAAATTTAAAGTTGGAGCCACATGGGTATTAAGGAATGAGGACTTGATGAATCAGAGGACAGAAGTCTACTGGAATAGTTTATGGAGATAATAGGTGGGGCTCTGAAGTTAGAATCAAAGTTGATGAGAAGAGAAAGGGACCAGTCCTTATGAAAGAAAAAAATGAAGGGCTGCTGCTCCATGCTGGGTAAATTATGAAAAGAAATAAATGAATTCTAACTCCACTGTTGCAACTATGTGACCTCACTGTCTCAGTTTCCTCTTCTACCAAAAAAAAAAAAAAAAAAAAGATAATAATATTTACCTTAGAGTATCTACTGATGTCCCAAATCTGACATATTATAAATAATATAAAGTGTGTAAATATTTTAGAATAGTCCCCAACACATAATAACTGCTCAGAAAATGATGCAGTACTTTTGTTGTATTTTCCAAAGTGTGCTAAGAGGAAAATGTATTTTATGGGACATTGTCTGGCATTATGTGAAAAATAGTTCTGTGGTCAAATTAATTATAATTACATAGAGTTAAATACTTTTAAATTATTTTTATTAATTTTGGACCTCTGAAAACATTTAATAGCCTAGTATCTTTTGGGGAGATATTATATTTGGCATTTCCCAAATTAATTGGATCAAAGGATAGTTTTGGCTGCATTCTATGGAACACTCATTGGCAGTGGTTAATTAACTAATGGAAGACAAAGAATTTACTTAAGGCACTGGCAAATGAGAAAGGTTAGCTTCAATGAGTGTGTTCATTTCTAAAAAGAAGCTGGCTTTAATTTTAGCTTGCCTGTACTCTCTATTTTAATGTTTAATATTACTTTATTACATAGTTTGATTATGTAATAAATGTGAAATAAATATTAGGGACACACCATAATCTTTCCAACACTCAGAGCTTCTAAAAGATCTTAATCCAGCCCAGCTCTTTGAGAAAAACTGGTCTAGTGTGGCTTGAATTTACCTCCATAGAATTAGTAAATAAGAGAACCTAGTAAATAAATAGTAACTATCATTCATAGGGACTAGAGAGCTCTGAGCACTAGTGGACTTTTATAATAATAAAGGGTCAATTCACCAAGAAAACATAGCAATTCACAATGTGTATATACTCAAGAGATGGAAGGGAAGGCTGCTACCCTAGTGGGCCCAAAGAGGAATTTTGCCTTATGATGAATCAAACCTGAAATCTCACCCATTCTTGATTTAAATGATATTTAAATGATATTTTGGACTTAGAGTGAATGCTGGAATGTGCTAAGACTTTTGGGGCTATTGAATGCATTTTGCACATGAGAAGTCCATGGATTTGGGGTAGCCAGAGGGAGGAGTGTTATGGGTTGTGAACGCCCAAAATTCCAATTTGAAGTCCTAACCTGCAGTATCTCAGAATGTGGCTGTATTTAGAGACAGGGCCTTTAAAGAGATAATTAATGTTAAATGAGGTTATTGGGATGGACTCTAATCTAGTATGACCAGAGCCATTACAAGAGGAGATTGAGGCATTCATAAGCCATTCCTAAGCCCAGGAGAGAGGCCTCAAAAAGAAAAATTCTGCCAACATCTTGATCTTGGCCTTTTAGCCTAGAGAACTGTGAGAAAATACTTTTGTGTTGCCTGAGCCCTAAGTCTGCAGTACTATACTAGCAAACTAATATAAATCCAAAATATATAAAATAAAATGGACAGAACTAAAAAGAGAAATGGACAATCCACAATTAGAGTTGCAGACTTCAACACTTGTTGTAATTGATAGAACTAGTCAACAGAAAACCAGCAAGGATATAGAAGAATTGAATAATATTATCAACCACCTAGATATAATTGACATTTACATTCTAAGGTGTCATTGTGCTTATAAATTAACAAACAATAGCAGAGTGGCCATTCTTTTTAAATCCACATGGAATATTCACCAAAATAGATCATGTTATGTGTCACAAGACAAACGTTAATACATTTCAAAGAATTGAAATAATTAAAAGTATATTTTCTGATCATAACGGAACTGAACTGGAAATCAATAACAGAGAGATAACAGAAAAGTCTCCAAACTGGTGGTTAAACAATACTTTTGAACAATCTGTAAGTCAAAGAACTATCAAGTGAAATTTAAAAAATACTTTGAACCTAATAGATACAAATATAATAAATAAAAATACAATGCACAAAATATTTTTAGAATGCAGCTATATCAATGCTTAGAAGATATTTTTAAAATAGCATTAAGTACTTATATTACAAAAGAATAAGGATCTCGAATCAATAATGTAAGTTTCTACCTTAAGAAACTAGACACAAAAAAGTAAATTAAATCCAAATCAAGTATAAGGAAAGAAACAATAATATTAGCAGCAGAAATCAATAAAATTAAAAACAATAAAATATTAGGGCAAATCAATGAAACTAAAATCTTGTTTTTTTAAAAAAAATAATAAAGCTGATAAATTCTAGCAATACAGTCAAATTTTAAAAAGAGAAACACAAATTATCAGTAACATCAGTAACACGAATGATATAGCAGATGTCACTAATGGCTTTAAAAGAATAATAAGGGAATACTACAAACAGCCCTACACACATAGTTCAACAACTTAGATGAACTGGACAAATTCCTCAAAAACCATAAAGGAGCAAAACTCTCTGAAGATGAAGTAGATAAAAGTTCTTAACAATTAAAGAATTTAAATTTGTAGTTTAAAATATCTAAAAAGGAAATCTGCACTCCCATATTATCTTACTAGGGAATCCTATTAAACATTTAAGAGGAATAAATGCCAATTCTAAATAATATCTTTCAGAAAATAGAAGACTCAGAAAAACTTTGCAAACCATCTTTTTTAGTCCAGAATTATCCTCACACCCAAATTGGACAATACACTTCAAAAAAAGAATTCTGTAGACTAATACCTCTCACTATCATAAATGCAAAAAAAAAATTAAAAAGTCATGTTCTATCAAAAACATTGTTATAAGAATGGAGAGACAAGCTACAGACAAGGATAAAATATTTGCAGTTCAACTTACCTAAAAAAGGACATGTATCTAGAATATGTTAAGAACTCTCAAGCCTCAACAGTAAGAAAACAAGCAACACAATAAAAAAAGATCCAAGACTAAACAGATAGCACCAGAGGTATATGGACAACAAATAACTACATGAAAATATATTCAGCATCATTAGCCATTAGAGAAATTGAAATTAAAACCAGAATGATATCACACATATCTATTGGAATGGTTAAAATAACACTAATAATATCAAATGCTATCAAGGATGAGGAGCACCTGGAAATTTCATATATTGCTTTTGGTAACACAAAATGGTACAACCACGGGGCCTCTGGGTGGCTCAGTCTGTTGAGCATCCAACTCAACCTGATTTTGGCTCAGGTCATGATCTCAGGGTCAAGAAATCTAGCCCCACCTTGGTCTCCCGACTCAGCACAGAGTCTGCTTATCCATCTCCCTCCTTCTCTGTCCCTCCCCTGTTCTCTCTCTATATATCTAAAGTAAATAAGTAAGTAAATCAATCAATCAAATCTTCAGAGTGGTACAACCACTATGCAAAACAAGTTGTCATTTTCTCATAAAATTAAATAGATATTTATTATATTTAATAAATATAATACTTGAGAAGAATGTGTATTCTGTTGCTTTGGGATGGAATGTTCTGATATATCTGTGATGTCCATCTGGTCCAGTGTGTCATTTAAAGACTTTATTTCCTTGTTGATCTTTTGCTTGGATTATCTGTCCATTTCAGTGAGGGGGGGTGTTTAAGTCCCTTACTATTATTGTGTTATTGTTGATGTGTTTCTTTGATTTTGTTATTAATTGGCTGCTCCCATAATAGGGCATAGATATTCAAAATTGTTAGATCTTCTTGCTGGATAGACCTTTTAAGTATGATATAGTGCCTTTCCTCATCTCTTATTATAGTCTTTGGCTTAAAATCTAATTTATCTGATATATGGATTGCCACCCCAGCTTCCTTTTGATGTCCATTATCATGGTAAATTGTTTTCCACCCCCTCGCTTTAAATCTGGAGTTGTCTTTGGGTCTCAAATGAGTTTCTTGCAGACAGCATATTGATGGGTCTTATTTTTTTATCCATTCTGATACCCTCGGTCTTTTGATTGGGGCATTTAACCCATTTACATTCAGGGTAACTATTGAAGGATATGAATTTAATGCCACTGTATTGTCTGTAAGGTGATTGTTACTGTATGTTGTCTCTGTTCCTTTCTGGTCTGTTACTTTTAGGCTCTGTCTTTGCTTAGTGGGCCCCTTTCAGTTTTCTTGTAGGGCTCGTTTGATGTTTGCAAATTCTTTCAGTTTTGGATTGTCCTGGAAGTTTTTACCTCTCCTTCTATTTTCAATGACAGCCTAGCTGGATATACTATTCTTGGCTGCATATTTTTCTCATTTAGTGCTCTAAAAATATCATGCCAGTCCTTTCTGGCCTGCCAGATCTCTGTGGATAGGTCTCTGCCAATTTAATATTTCTAACCATTGTATGTTACAGACCTCTTGTCCCGAGCTGGTTTCAGGATTTTCTCTTTGTCACCGAGACTTGTAAGTTTTACTATTAGTTGACAGGGTATTAACCTATTTTTATTGATTTTTAGGGGAATTCTCTGTGCCTCCTGGATTTTGATACTTGTTCCCTTCACCAAATTAGGGAAATTCTGTGCTATAATTTGCTCTCTCTTTCTTCTTCTGGGATCCCAATTATTCTAATGTTGTTTCATCCTATGCTATCACTTATCTCTAGAATTCTCCCCTCATGGTCCAGTAGGTGTTTATCTCTCTTTTTCTCAGCTGCTTTATTCTCCATAATTTGTTCTTCTATATCACTAATTCTCTCTTCAGCCTCATTTATCCTAGCAGTAAGAGCCTCCATTTTTTATTGCACCTCATTAATAGCTTTCTTAAAATTTCAACTTGGTTAGATTTCATTTCTCCAGAAAGGGTTTTTATCTCTCCAGAAAGGAATTCTTTAGTATCTTCCAGGCTTTTTACAAGCCCAGCTAGCATCTTGATAATCGTCATTCCGAACTCTGGCTCTGACATCTTACTAAGGTCCACATTGATTAGGTCCTTTGCCATCGGTACTTCCTCTTGTTCTTTTTTTTTGAGGTGAGTTTTTCTGTCTTGTCATTTTATCCAGATACAAATACATGAATGAGAGAATGAAATACTAAAAGAGTAGCAATGACCCCAGGAAAATATATACTAACCAAATCAGAAGAGTCCTAAAACTGGGGAGAGAAGAAAGGATAAACAAACAAACAAATAAATAAATAAATAGATATCACATATATAATCACATATGTGTATGTATATATGATTAGAACAGAGCCACACACTTGATTTTGGGTGTATTTTGATCTGTTAGAAGAAACTGCCTCCCCAAATTTTAAAGAAAGAAAATATATATATATATATATATATATATATACACAAAAATAAGGGTAAACATGATGAAGGGATGGAATAAGACTTTAAAGATGAAAATTTTAAAAGATTCTAAAAAAGTAATTGATAAGAAGTTGGTCAAAAAAAAGAAAAAAGAAAAAAAAAGAAGAAAATGTGATCAGGCTGGAGATTACAACAAAGCCATGTGCCAGATTTAGGGTATATTTTGATCTGTTAGAAGAAACTGTATCCCAAAATTTTAAAGAAAGAAAAACTTATATGTATACAAAAAATAAGGTTAAATATAATGAAGGGATAGGATATGACTATAACAATGAAAATTTGAAAAGATTTTTAAAAACTATTGATAAGATAAAATAGTTTAAAAAGGCAAAAATAGGAAAGAGGAAAAACTAAAAATAGAATAAGAAAAAAAATTTCAATTTAACTTTGAAAGATTAGAGAATCATGGGGGAAAAGCCATGAATTCTATGTGTTGTATTCCGTAACTCTGAAGTTTTGCAGTTCTCATTGATCAGTGAACTTGGTCTTGGCTGAATATTCTTGCTGATCTTCTGGGTGACGGGCCTATTGCAGTGATTCTCAAATGTCTTTGCCCAAGTTGGAATTGCACCGCCCTTGCCAGGGGCCAGGCTCAGTAATCTGCTCGGGTTTGTTTTTGGGAGCTTTTGTTCCCTGACCTGCTTCCCCTACAGCTTTGGTAAAGGAGAATGAAAGTGGCAGCCTCCCAACCTCTGGCCCCATAGGAGTCAAGAGCTAGGGGCCCCCTCCTCAGTGCACCCTCAGAGAAAAAGCAGTCAATCCCTCCCATCTCCCTTGTCTCCGGCTGCCCTCTGAGCTCACCCGGCCTGTGACCCAACGTTTCTATCTCTGGCGCACAGCCCCATTTGGAGTTTCCAAACCCAGCAGATTCCTACAGTGCACTCCACACTGCTCCTCCCAGAGGAGGAAGGTGAGTCTCCCCTGATCTGCCACTTGTGAGGTCCCTGCTGGAAGGATACTGGCCTATGTCGGTAATCATGGTTTAAGGTAACCCCGAGCTGAGAGGCCAGTCCTTGGTTCCATCTCGACAGCCAGCTTCCCTGCTCCAATACCTGGGAGCTCTGCTGCACTCAGACACCCCTCGTCTTTCTGTGACCCTGCAGGTCCTGAAACCACACTGTCCCTCTGAGGGCTCCATTCCCCGCTTAGCCTCTGGAATGACATCCCTCAGTAGAGCAGACTTCTAAAATTTCCCATTTTGTGCTCCATGGCTCTACTGCTTGCCGGGAGTCGGCCCCACACCCTGCAGTCTCTCTTCCTGTATATCGCCTCAGATTCACTTCTCCACACATCCTACCTTCCAGAAAGTGGTTGCTTTTCTGCTCCTAGAATTGCTGCTCTTCTTCTCTTTGATCTCCTGTTGAATTTGTAGGTGTTCAGAATGGTTTGATAACTATTCAGCTGAATTCCTATGACCCAACAAAATTTAGGTCCACTCCTCTGCCATCTGTTCCTCCTAATAATATTAATTTTAAACAATTCTTTTGATATAACTTTTCAAAAAAGTTTTTTTAAGATTTTCTTTTTTTAAGTACTCTCTACACCCAATGTGGGGCCCAAATCCACAACCCTGAGATCTAGAGTCCCAAACTCCACCAACTGACTGAGCCAGCCAGGCACCCAGCTTTTGATGTAACTTCAAATACTTCAAATTTTTTCCTACATTAGGCAAAATGTAATAGATTTTTTCAAAGGCCCTAAAATTTTCATTCTTTCCATTTTTATTTGAAAAAATGGAACTTTTTCTTTAATTCCAAAGTTTTATTTTCTCTCCTGATTTTAAAAGAAATTAAAAATTTTTTGTAGCATTGAGAGTCATCAGCAATATACCTACTATGTCTAAATGGATAAATTGACCCTGAAAGCCATTTAAACATTGAGAAAATCCTATATACATTTCTTAGAGGATGGGCGTGATAGTGGTATTACAAAAATGATAGTATTTCTGACTCCAGTTGGCTTAAATCAGATCTTCATGGCAAGGGTTCACACATAGTTATTATGTTGCTATAAGGACATGCATTTGAATCTATGGATCTCTACATTTTCTTTTCATCAAAAACAACTCAAACTCATTCCCTTCATCCACACTCAAATACTATAAATTGCCAAGTGATAGTGAAGAGAGAACAAATAATGAAGGGAGCAATCCTTGATTTCCAGGAAACTCTCAATCAATTGTATAGCTTCCTTTCTCTGTTGTTGTAACTATTGGACCAACTGAGCTCCCTAAACTGCAGTAATCAGCAATAGCTGGGTGGGTACATCATTACTTGAAATCCCTACAGGGCAAAGAGAAGCTGATATTTTCTTCTTTCAGACATCACTACTCTTTATGAAGGCTATAGCACCCCTCTAATTGGGAAATGTTACCATGAATCAACCTTTGGTCACACCTCTCAAATATCATATGAATTTATTTAATCTGCAGTTCTCTTTAGTAGTTTTCTCTATTTCCCACTTGTGTGTCTTTATTCATGTGTTCTTTCTGCCTCAAGTACTCTTTTCCCCTTTCCAGTTATCAGCCTTTCTGGCCAACTTTCAATACCCAGGCTCCAAAGCCACCCATTCTCTGGCAGCTTTCCAGATCCTTGTTCTCAGAATTAACACCTACTTTTCCCTCTATGTAAATTCTAGTCATCTCTGCTCTACTCTAAAACATGTATTGTAGTTAATTGTGTTGTGTCCTTCCCCAATCCAAGAAGAGAGTATTTTTCCTATTTTCCTATCTTCCACTCTATCTAGAAAGTATTCAATAGCAATTGTGGAATATGGAGATTGAGTTGAAGTTCTTTAAGTTCTTCATTGCTATAATTTTCCCATTTGTGTCTCTAGGTATCTTGATTTGAAAGATGCAAAATATGAAACTGTTGGGCATCTGAAGAGCTAATGCATGTTGCTAAGCACTTCAGATAATCCTCAATGTCTCTGAAATGTTGTACTTCAAAGAATCTGTTAAGGATTCAGAAAGAAGTCACTCAATTAAGTCCCTATATATTGGATCAAGTAGTTCATCAGAAACCACCAGTGACAGCTTAAAGTAAGATCCCAAGTTACCTTTGATCACAAAGTCCTTAGCAGCTGCCAGTGTGCTCAAGAAGAAATGCCTGAATTTCCCCGAGTCCAAGCTCTCAATGGGAGTATCAGCATCAAACCTGCTTCCCACCTTCAGCACTCAAACTTCTTTGAGGGTTATTACTAAATAACAAATGCAACTGTAATAGCTACCATTCCCCCAGATGTTGACTGTGTTTCATACACTATTTGGTAAACATACCTTGTGTCACTTTTCCTTAAACTATCCCATAAAGTGGGGATTGCTATTACCACTTAAAAACCAAATAAATTCAGATTGGACCAAAACTACTCAAGAGGACTGGATATGTTCTGCACAATTCCATTGGTGGTCAGAAGACCATATCTCTTTCTTCTAGCAAGTCTGTAGCATAAAGGGGAAACAGTGGAGATATGGTGGGGTGAAGGGTTGTCTCTGGCTTGAAGTGGCCTAACCTTGTGTTATATCAAATGTCTCAGATATGTTTTGTACAAGGTAGATGCCAAAGAAATGTTGGGGCCACTGATGCTGCTTAACATTTATATGAACTCTTGAAAATCTTGAAAATAAAAGGCCAGGGAGAAGTAATACTTTTAACTCCACAAAAAGAGGCTTGAAGTTTAAAGGCAAGAATGACTAGAAATGACTAGAAAGACTAGAAAGACTAAAACATTCAGAAATTCATGGCTACAATTCACCAGCCTTATATCTGAGGAGGCTTATAGATACCTGAGTGCTTCTGCTATAGTACTTTCTAATAAGATAAAGGGGGAAAGAAGGGAGTCAATGCTAACTTCACAAATATACATTTGAAATTGTTGGTATATAGGAGGAGGAGGAGGCAATAAAACAGATTTTTTATAATACCACTAGATGTTTAAGACCTACTGCCTTTCTGAATATCTGTATCTGGGTGAATTAAAGGAATAATAGTGAGGACCCAGCCATATCATATCAAGAGAATAGAAGCAGGAGAGTGAAGGTCCTTTCTGTCCACCTAACACATGGTAGAAGGTTTCTGTGGCTCCTTTCTTATCCTTCAAACATTGTAGAGCCTCTAGCCCATGCATGGGTGTGTCCTAAAGCCTGGGAAGTTTCTCTTAAACATGAGGCTTTATATAATAGAAAAGGCCAGAGCCAAATTACCAGATACTTGAGTAGAGACCAATAGTGCTACTTAAGGCAGATTTGCAGATTTGGTGGAGTCACATGAGATCCCAAATCTCCATTACTTATCTGCAGAGTTAGAACCTCTAGCAGTGGTAATGCTGATAACTCACCTATCCACAGTGTTGTGAAGATTCAGTGGGATAATGTATGAAGTGCATTTTGTAGCCTGTAAAAGAGCTATTCGATATTTACTTCTTATTTTTAATTATTTTTGAAATTGAAAATCTAAAAAACTAAGACAATGGTAATAAAAGAGCTCAAAAAAGGGGTCAAGCTTAGCACTCACTTGGGAATTAGACATAAAACAATCCTCTTAAAATGTGTTTTTATTCTATGTGGACGTTGATTTATCATAAATTATTCATTATGTCTCTGAGGCTTGTTTAATCAGACAGAGACAATCAGAAAATGTGTAGGTCTAAGTAACTTTAGATATATGCCCACAGATTCACAGATTATCTTTGTTGCCTGAAACAAAAATCCCAGCATGGGGCTGGAAATACGGAATCAGCAGGATTTCTCTTTTCTTTCCTCTTCCTTACCTATCATTTTTCCCCTGGGAAGTCTATGAATACCATTTTCTCCTAGTATTCTGTTACTTTTCTGGGCTTCTATAGGACTACATGGTTCCTACAGAATTAAACTTCAAAGGCAGCAATAAAGAAAATTTTTGTGCCATTTTGCAAACATAAGGGGGAAAAAAGTCATAGATCCTGTCAGATTTGGAATCAGAATTAATTTTTCATAAATAAAGCATGATCCACTTAAAGCAGCCAACTTAGATGGCAAGACAGATTTCCTCAATGCTACTAAAGAAATCCCCTGCCAGAAGCCTTCAGTAAGAGCATTTATAAACTGGAAAAAAAGGACTCTAGAATAACTAAAACCATTCAAAGCAGTAAGGAGAAGTCAACCAAATTTTTCTAAATTTCTGATTGCCAGGGGAAAAGTTCAAAAAAATAAATATACATTATGACACCTAATTCAACCCCCCTCCCATTGATTAAAGGAACCCCATGTTGCTTAACACATGGCCAGTTCCAGGAGAAGGTGGTTTCTCATAAACTCAAAAGTCATACAAGATAGTAAGCCCTTATCACACCTTGTTCTTTTGGAGGACTTAATAGGGACATAATGGGAAAAAATGCTATCACACACACAAAAAAATATTATTTCCATTGGAAATAGGAATTTTGCCAATTGACTATACTATGTCTGGCTTCCTTACTTATATTCTGTCTCTGCCTACTGGGAAACACTTGGAAAGTCTGGCCAAGCATCATCATTTCAAGTACGTTTCATACTGACAGGAATAAAAATGATGCTTGCATATAGGACGTTCCAAAAATTGCTCTCAAAGCATCATTACTGCAATGAGCATCTCAGAATGGATTTTTCCTGTCTTCTTTCACAAACAGCTCATATACAATATTTTCCTGCCTCACATCATTTTAGATAAAACATCAATTTAAGCCTAGCAAGACTAACTGGGGAGCATTTTGATTCCTTGGGTAGATATGGTGACAGGGGAAGGCTTCCATTTTCTAGCATTCTGAAATTCCAAAAGCAAGTCTAGCTTTGTATTTTTGCCAAACTGAGCTAATGGAAACACTGCAGGGAGTGATTTGGGTTGCAAAGCATGCTGGGGAAACAAGTTCCTTGACTGAGTGAGCTACCTAATGAAAAAAGATGTAAGGTAAACATGAGCAATGACAGGACCTATTATCAGGTGAGCCCAGCAAGAAAAAAGACACCAAATGTAAATACACATATTCATATTTAAAACATACAAATGCAAAGAACACCTCACGATGCCAGGGTCAAATTCATTCACTGATCCCCGAAGTTATAGGTTCAATTCATTGCCCTGGAGCAAGACTTGTACTAGCTCCATTTTCTCCCTGATCTTACTGGTTTTGGAGCTGCTGTCAATTGCTCCCTTCCCCAAGTTTTCCAGGTCTCTGTATATGTGCCTGCCATCTTGAGAAGTTAGGACTTAATGTATTTACATGTACATGGCAAGATAGAAATATGGACATAACTTTTAGTGGCAAGTCACAAGTGGAAATCTCTAAACTCCTTGCCTACTTTAATCTTGAGTGGGGTGTCAAATCTGAGGGACAGAGGACAGGGGCAACCATTCTCTGAATATTCAGAGCATATGGTTTAGAACCCATAGTACTGGTTAGATCTTTGTATATTTTGGATACAAGTCTTTTACTGGCTATATGTATTTGCAAATACTTTGTCCGATGTACCTGCTTAATTTTCATTCTCTTAACAATGTCTTTTGCAGAGTGGGAGTTTTCTATTTTGATGAAACTCAACTTATCAGCTTTCTTGGATAGTTCTAGTTCTTTCGGCATTTTATCTAAGAACTCAAAGCCAAGGTCATCTAGATTTTCTACTATGTAATCTTCCAGAAGTTCTATAGTTTTGTATTTTACATTTAGGTCTGTGATTCATTTCGAGAAATTTTTGTGAAAGATGTAAAGTATATGTATAAGTTCATTGTTTTTTTAACTTTGTTGTTTGGTTTGGTTGTTTGTGTTGTTTTTTGCCTGTGGATGTCCAGCTATTCCAGCACCATTTGTTGAAAACACTATAGTTTCTTCATCGGATTGCATTTGTTTGTTCATCGAAGATTAGTTGTCTATATTTGTGTGGTCTGCTTCTGAGTTCTCTGTTTCATTGATCTATTTGTCCTTTTGTCAATACCACATTGTTTTGATTACTGTAGACTTACATTAAGTTTTGAAATCAGATAGTGTCAGTCTTCCAATTTTGTTCTTCTTCGATATTATGTTGGATATTCTGGGTCTTTTGCCTTTATATATAAACTTGTCAATGAGGGGTGTGTGTGTGTGTGTGTGTGTGTGTGTGTGTGTGTGTTTTAATGTAAATTCAGGTTACAACCTATAGAGTCTAAAGATTACTAAGCCAACATGAAAGCATATATTTCCACTTCTGCATTTGATTGAGTAGACATCATGGTGATCATTTAAAAAATAAAGATGATCTGTTTGTCACAAACTCAAATGACGCCCCTGTCTTCTAAGCTATGTTGCTAGGGAAAGATAAGTTTTTCCTCCTTGGTACTTGTGTCATTTTTCAGACCAAGATGAAGAAGAACAGAAGTAATTTCTAACTGCCAGACTATAGAATGTATAAAAGTGTGGGCCCTGTTATGTTTTCTCCACTTCTCTTAAATATACTTTTTCTTTAAAGATTTTATTTATTTATTTGACAGGCAGAGATCACAACAGGCAGAGAGAGAGAGGAGGAGGAAGCAGGCTCCCTGCTGAGCAGAGAGCCCGATGCGATGCAGGGCCCAATCCCAGAACCCTGGGATCATCACCTGAGCCAAAGGCAGAGGCTTTAACCCAGTGAGCCACCCAGGCACCCCCATTTTACTTAAATGATATGGAAAATGGTACATTCCTAAGGCTAACAACCAGCAGGAAAGATAAGACTTTATTTCTCTCAAAGATTAGGCACAGAAAATTTGACATACATCTTTCTCTAAAATTCAAAATCTTTTGGGTCTTCTTCATTTAATGCTTTTGGCTTTTTGGGTAAAAACTCAAGTTTCTCTGTAGATTTGAAGCAACTTGGGCAATTTTGGAACAAACATTATGTGGACTATCTGTATTAGGACCAGAAATGGTTTCAAATTCTTAGAAAAGGGGCGCCTGGATGGCTCAGTTAGTTAAGCATCTGCCTTTGACTCAGGTCATGATCCCAGAGTCCTCGGATAGAGCACTGTATATCGGGCTCCCTGCTCAGCAGGGAGTCTGCTTCTTCCTCTGTCCCTCTTCCCACTCATTATCTCACTCTCTCTCTCCCTAGCAAAAATGAATAAATTTTTTTAAAAATTCTTGGAGGAGTTAATGCACATGGTAGATTAAATCATTCATTGTTAACTCTCCAAAATCTTCCATCAGTTCTTAGAACCTACTTAAATTCACATAACTCTTCCCATTCTTTCTTTCAGGGGCTTTCCCCTGAAATCTTACCTCATTCTAAACACATCTTTGTGAGCAGTTTTTCATTAACAGGCATCTTCCACATTTATTTAGCTACTATTTTGCTTGAAAACTGTGTCAACTCTGTTAAATTTTGTAGGGCAAGGATGGGTATGTCAGTATGACCCTATAAAATGAGACATTAGAAGCAAATTTTCAACAAGAAATAGGATAACAATCACTTCCAGGAAAGAGTACAATCAGTATGCCTTCAATAGGAGACCAATATCATGCTGTAAGCATTTTATATCGTCATATGGTGATGGTAGTATTGGGATTTTAAAAAAAAAGGATCAGCAGATCTTTACACACATGCACGTGCGCACACACATATACACACACACTCAATGCAAACTCAGATCTATTCCCATGATATCAGCAAGGAACATCCTTCATTGTCCGTTCTTCTCATTTTCTAGATAATATGAGTTCCACCCAATGGAAGTCCTGTTTTGGAGTGACTCATCTCTTTCAGTAACATTACGAACATTTCCAATTTGTTCCAGTTACAAGATTCAGTCACCAGAATAATTTAATGCCTTCCTGTTAATTGCCAAGGCTAATAGAGGAACTGCTACAGCTCTTCAAATGCTTTTCATTTACATGTTGATTTCTCGCTTCCCACTTGGGAAAGGTGTGTTTGGCTCTAACTGCTTTTGATCTAATGGTTCTGTAGTCTGACCTACTTTCTTTTTTCTTACTGCTGACATTTATTTTATTTTCTTTATTTAAAGGCAAAAAATAACAGAAAAGGTAATCAGCATGCATTTAGGTAAGTGTCCCAGTTACATTTGCATTTTTCTGCTTAAAGTCTAATGCTGCCTTTGAATGATTTAAGATATTTGGACAAGGGGAAAAATAAGACTTCCTTCCCATAAATCCAGAGTGAAAACAAAGAGAATACATAATCCACCTGCCTTGATTTGGGACCATGTAAGTTACAACTACAGTCATAGATTTTGCCTGGGCTCCTAGATATCATAATCCCCCACAGCACTAGAAACTTTGAAGGACCCAGCAAACAGAAACCTACCTTTTTGATTACAGAGTTTCAAGGCAGAGTGTGATCTTCGTCCCATATAGGAGAGGTGACCTCCAACAGAGGAATTCCAGGGCTCTGTCTCACTCTTTCACTACAGGGAATAATACAAGAATTTTGTATGCTTCAAGGGTGATTTACATATTTCAAGAATCAGAATGAGGTTAGTAGAGACCTGCAAAATGATTATGTAGCAATGAGGACACTGCAACTAAGAGGCAAAATTGTGCCACACTAATGGGGTATTTGGGACAGATACTGGAGACAGAATCACGGTGATGAGTTTAGTAATAAATGGGCTGCAGCAGTAAAAGCTCATCTGAGCCACCAGTGAGAGGGCCTCATGTCAGTTTCTCAGTTATGGTTTTCTTTTACTCTTTAAGGATTCAGAGTACGCAGCATTTCCCAAACTGATTTCTACTTTGTGATAGTTGCTCCTAAGTTTTCTGTAGTCAAATTAAGCTTGAAGAATGCTGGTTTACAGAAAGCTTGTTTCTTTTGTTTTTAATTTATAATTCCTCTTTGTCTTTAATATGGAGATATGTGTTATGACTCTTCCAAAAGAAAGGAAAGGTATTAAAATATATTCCAAACCAACTGACCAAGGAATTTCCTTTATGAAATGACACTATTCTGTAATTGTTATTGAAATCACATGTGCACATGATTACAAAATCAGATTTTCATAGGAAAGGGTAATGACCATTATAGTCTCTGACCCCCATTTCTGGCCACTATATTCCTACTCCAGCAAGAAACAAGTCTGTTTTAAGATTTTCTGGTCATTACCTAATTTTTCTATCACACACTTTACTGTTATCAACTTTTGAAATGAACATTTGGCCATCTGCATTGATGGGCTGGGATTTTTAGTTAATTTATACCATGTGTCTACTCTGTCTCCCCTCTCTTCTTAAGATAGCCATATGATTATTTTTAGTCACTTTAATCCTGAGTTCTGTAACTTTAAATCAACACACACAAAACTGTTTCTTATGCCATCTACTTTTTTGTCCTTTTTATTTCAAAGTAATTTTAGATTTATGGGTAAAAAGGATTTATAAAAATAGCACAGAGAGATTCCTTATGCCCTGACCCAGCTTCCCTCAATGTTAACATCTTATATAACCATGGTGCATTCATCAAAATAAAGAAATTGACATTGGTATAATACTGGAGACTACATAAGAGACATTATTTTTCTCTGTGTGTTCTTTACCTGTTCCATGACCCAATCTTAGATAGCACATTGTATGTAGTTGACTTGTCCTTGGACCCTCTTTTAATCTATGAGAGTTTCTTAGTGTTCCTTGTCTATCATGCCCAAAACTTACAAAGAGTACTGGCCAGGTTTCTATCTAGTGTTTTATCATGATTGTACCAAAGTTACGGCTCTATGGGAAGAATACCACAGAGGTGCCCCTCTTTTCATCTCACTGGTGCATGACATCAGTGTGACTTATTACTGGTGATATTAACCTTGATCACTTGGAACAGAGGCCATCAGCAAAGTTTCTCCCCTTTAAATTACCATTCTTCCCTTCCTGTGCACTATTCACTAGAATAGCTAAGTGCAGCTATTCAACCTCAAGGGTTGAAGAATTAAGCTCTACCTCCTGCAGTCATGAGTATTGAAGAGTTTATGGGTATATATTAAAATCACCACAAAAAGATAATAAATTTGGGGGGAAGATACTTTAAGACTATGCAAATCTTGCCTTAAAAATTCTCACTAATTTAGAATTCATCAATTGACCTTGCCTGCAGTAATTATTACTGTGGTATTCCAAGGGTGATTTTCTGTTTCCCTCATTACCTCTGTTTTTATAAATTAGAATTCTTCTATAAGGAAGATTTGTTCTCTTTCCTCTATTTAGTCATGTATGTATATATGTATGTATTCAAACGTTATTTATATCTGTATGGTCTCATGGATATTGAACTTTTTTCCTTGGGTTTCAATTCAATAATATAATTCATTTTCTCACTTAAATTGTTCCTCTTTTAACCACTGGCAGCTCTTTCAGGTTAATTCTTATGTCCTTTTGATGTGCTCCCTTTTTTTCTTAAGGACTTTCTGACTTTCTGTCACTACGAAATAGTTTAGACTTGCATTTATCCTAACCCAACCTTAAACAAGGCACTTCTCCATATGCCTAGTTCCTTTTATTAAAGAATATTACTTAAAAACAAATATCTGGGGGCATCTGGGTGGCTCGGTCAGTTGGGTGTCTGCCTTCGACTGATCCCAGGGTCCTAGGATAGATTTCCGAGTCAGGCTCCTTGCTCAGCAAGGAGTCTGTTTCTCTCTATCCCTCTCCCTCTCTTCTCACCTTCTCAAATAAAAAAAAAATAAAAATTATATATATATATGTATATATATACATATATATACGTATATGTATGTATGTGTGTGTGTGTGTATGTATATATGGATCTTAGCTGTACTTATTGTGCATGGACTATCTGCTTATAGCCCCTTTCAATGGACATGGCTAGGAAATAAAGTATGTATGCTAACCTATGTGTACATATGTATCTACATTGATTTCTGTAGTTGTGTGTGTGTGTGTGTAAAGACAAGTTCCTACTGATATCTCTGGCTCTATCTGGCATAGGTTTCAACCTAGTATTTCCAACTTGCTTATTTGTAACTTCTTTCTCTGACAGTGAAAATGACACTTTCTAGATCCTGGATATCAACCTTTTGTCTGTACTGTCATTTGCAAATATCTTCTCCCATTCCATGGGTTACCTCTTTGTTTTGTTGACTGTTTCCTTTGCTGTGCAGAAGCTTTTGATCTTGATGAAGTCCCAAAAGTTCAACTTCGCTTTTGTTTCCTTTGCCTTTGGAGACATATCTTGAAAGCAGTTGCTGTGGCTGATATCGAAGAGATTACTGCCTATGTTCTCCTCTAGGATTTTGATGGATTCCTGTCTCACGTTGAGGTCTTTTATCCATTTCAAGTTTATCTTTGTGTACGGTGTAAGAGAATGGTCAAGTTTCATTCTTCTACATATAGCTGCCCAGTTTTCCCAGCACCGTTTATTGAAGAGACTGTCTTTTTTCCACTGTATATTTTTTCTGCTTTATCAAAGATTATTTGACCATAGAGTTGAGGGTCCATATCTGGGCTCTCTACTCTGTTCCACTGGTCTATGTGTCTGTTTTTATGCCAGTACCATGCTGTCTTGGTGATCACAACTTTGTAGTAAAGCTTGAAATCAGGTAACGTGATGCTGCCAGTTTTATTTTTGTTTTTCAACATTTCCTTAGCGATTTGGGGTCTCTTCTGATTCCATACAAATTTTAGGATTATTTGCTCCAGCTCTTTGAAAAATACTGGTGGAATTTTGATTGGAATGGCATTAAAAGTATAGATTCCTCTAGGCAGTATAGACATTTTAACAATCCAGGATCTATAAAGAACTTCTTAAACTCAACACACACAAAACAGATAATCATTTCAAAAAATGGGCAGATATGAACAGACACTTCTCCAACGAAGACATACAAATGGCTAACAGACACATGAAAAAATGTTCATCATCACTAGCCATTAGGGAGATTCAAATTAAAACCACATTAAGATACCACCTTACGCCAGTTAGAATGGCCAAAATTAGCAAGACAGGAAACAACATGTGTTGGAGATGATGTGGAGAAAGGGGAACACTCTTACACTGTTGGTGGGAATGCAAGTTGGTGCAGCCACTTTGGAGAACAGTGTGGAGATTCCTCAAGAAATTAAAAATAGAGCGTCCCTATGACCCCTCCATTGCACTACTGGGTATTTACCCCAAAGATACAGATGTAGTGAAAAGAAGGGCCATCTGTACCCCAATGTTTATAACAGCAATGGCTACGGCTGCCAAACTGTGGAAAGAACCAAGATGCTCTTCAACGGATGAATGGATAAGGAAGATGTGGTCCATATACACTATGGAGTATTATGCCTCCATCAGAAAGGATGAATACCCAACTTTTGTAGCAACATGGACGGGACTGGAAGAGATTATGCTGAGTGAAATAAGT